>NW_019942731.1:247989-250061 GCF_002910315.2 Salvelinus sp. IW2-2015 | reverse complement strand
TGCTTTTCTGATGTATCAAATAACTTATGTCATGCAATAAAATGCAAATAATTACTTAAAAATCATACAATGTGATTTTCTGGATTTTTGTTTTAGATTCCGTTTCTCTATAGTTGAAGGTGACCTATGATAAAAATTACAGACCTCTACATGCTTTGTAAGTAGGAAAACCTGCAAAATGTGGCAGTGTATCAAATTACTTGTTCTCCCCACTGTATATCTGTCCTTCCTCCCCACAACACATGTATATATCTGTCCTTCCTCCCACACAACACTGTATATATCTGTCCTCCTCCCCACAACACTGTATATATCTGTCCTTCCTCCCACAACACTGTATATATCTGTCCTTCCTCCCCACAACACGTGATATACTGTCCTTCCTCCCCACAACACTGTATATATCTTCCTTCTTCCCCTCAACACTAGGTATATTCTGTCCTTTCCTCGCTCAACACACTGTATATATCTGTCCTTCCTCCCCACAACACTGTATATATCTGTCCTTCCTCCCCACAACACTGTATATTCTGATGTTTATCTCCTTCTCTACCCAGGTTGGAGGTACAGGCTGACGTTCAGAAGGAGCAGGGTAGTCTGAGTGGGGAGTCGGCCAACGTCAGCTTGGGGACAATCAGTGACAACACTAGCACCAAAGCAATGGCTGGATCCATTCTCAACTACATGCCTCTGGACAGGTCAGCACCCTCCGCAGCATTGGTTCAGTTGTGGAAGTTGACATTGTTGTCGTCTTCACCACTAGATGGTTTTGCATGGTCACCAAATACTACTGTCCCTGTATGATCACCAATGATAACCTGTAGCATGTCTTGTTGTCATGGTTACAGAGAGGGTAGTCTGGAGGTGGACATGGAGGGGAAGCAGGAGAAGAAGCTMCATCACCATAGCAACAGCAGCAGCCTGGACGACGCCAGCGGCGAGGGGAGAGGGGTGGGGGTGTGTCCCTCCGGCTGCCCCCATGAGTCTCGCTCCTCCAAATGGGTGAAGGACCCCTCTTCCTCGGGGGGCAAGAAGAGCAAGGGCAAGCTGAGGACTAAGAAGAGCAGCGGAGGAACTAAGATCCAGGAGACCCGTGAGGACATGGATGCTCAGCTCCTTGAGCAGCGAAGCACTAACTCCTCAGAGTTCGACTCCCCCTCCCTCAGCGGCTCCCTGCCCTCCGTAGCAGACTCCCACTGCAGCCACTTATCAGAGTTCAGCTGCTCTGATCCTGAGACCTCCAGACCTCCTCTCACTCCCTGCTGCATTGACCTCCACCCCCAGCGCCCCCTCACCTCCCTGGGAACAGACCTGGTCACCGTCACCCCCCTGCCGGAGGTGGAGAACGACCATCTGGAGAACTGTCCCGCTGCATCCCATTCCTCCTCCCCTTCCTCCTCGGCCCCTGTCTACACAGAAGGAGGGTTAGGAGGTATGCTCCTCTACATCGCCGAGGAGAGCTTAGGGCTGATGAGGACGACGCAGGAGGAGCTGGACTCCCTCGCGGTGGAGGAGGTCCTGAAGGAGACCAATAACAACATGTTGGTCGGAGGTGTCGTCTCCCAGCAGCCTTCCAGCCCTGTGAGGAGTGGCTGCATTCAGACTGAGATATAAACTCTCCTGGCTGGCTGACTGGCTGGCTGACTGGCTGGCTGACTGGCTGGCTGGCTGACTGGCTGGCTGGCTGACTGACTGGCTGGCTGACTGGCTGACTCCAGGGCTACTACTACAGACTGACCTAATGTTTATGCCAGCTTTTTTCACAGCTAACCTGAAATCCACTTCTGTCTCTGAGTGGTGCAAGCTCGCTGTACGGAAGAGTAGAGAGAAGGACAGCAGAGGAGGAGAGATTGTGTTTTATCCATGTCTGCTAATATGGAAGATACATCCACCTGTATCACTACCCAGTCTACCCTTATTCATCACCTGTATCACCACCAGTCTCCTTATTCATCCACCTGTATCACTACCCAGTCTACCTTATTCATCCACCTGTATCACTACCCCAGTCTACCTTATTCATCCACCTGTATCACTACCCAGTCTACCCTCAACCATCACATTATTTTATC
>NW_019942731.1:238474-246166 GCF_002910315.2 Salvelinus sp. IW2-2015 | reverse complement strand
CGACCCAGCATACCTCATTCATCCAACTCTCGCTGGTAGTGATACAGGTGGATGAATAAGGTAGACTGGGTAGTGATACAGGTGGATGAATAACATAGGGAGGGAGAACGCTGTCCTAATGGTTTTAGGGTTTTATTCTTATAGAAGAGACGTTGGCAGTCTTGATTATATCTCATGTCCAGAGGGTTTTTGGTCGGTGGTAACATTTAGATGGACCAAGGCCCATGGAAGGTTACAGTTAAATGTACGAGGACAGAGGACGAGGCGTATGGCGCTGATGTAGCAGTGTTCTATACCGGCCTTCACATGGGGGACAGAGTCTCTAGAAGTCACCAAGACTGTGTCCATCCAGGAAGCCTCTATGGATCAGACCCAAAACAAACCCCATCTCAGGTGGCTTCCTATTCACCATGTACTGGGTTACTAGATCAGTAGGGTTCCATTTGACACGCAGGCTTCTACATAGTAGTAATGATATTTCTGTGGTAGTCAGTCAGCCAGCCAGCCAGTCAGCCACCCAGCCAGCCAGCCAGCTGCATCACACCGCAGCGTAAAGGATTGTCAAGCTTCAATTATAATATAAACCGGTCAATGAAAAGATCAAACTGACCTAAGAGGGACCAGTCAATAAGTCATTTTTATTTTCCGTGATGATTCTATAAAAAATGAATATTAGTTTTAAGATGAATTTTGTTCTGTAGTTTAGTATTTTCCATGTTGAGCCCTGTGCTGGGTCAGATCCTGTGTTAGGGGAGGCCAAGGGGGGGGGTTGGGGTGAGCAGAGGGAAGAAAGAGTCAAACAATTTAACCCTTTGTCTTCTTAAACAACACAGATTTGAACTGTCAGGATTGGATTTACAATATCAGTAAACATAAAGAACCGGGCCTCAGTTGAGCCGGATCATCAGCAGGATGAAAACAGTGATGGTTTGGTATAAARGGAACGATAAGAGGTTGAGTCTCTATTCATTCTGTTATAAATGTAGATCACTTCTAATTAAAAGGCTATGGTGATTTGAAGCCTGAGTTGATGATCTGTGCTGTMTTCACCTCGTAGGTCACCAGTTGGAGTGGACAAGCCAGGCTAACGGTGATGTTTTCAGGCCGTTTCAAAACCATGCAAATTAGGATTTTTCTACCTACGTTGCCTTTTGAAAAAGCTGCTTCTGTGTGTTTGCACCTCATCCTGTCTCTTCAAAAGATACACGACTGTGTCCCATTCCCTGTGTAGTGCACTACGAACTAGGAGCGGTCACATATAAGGAAAGGGATGCCATTTGAGACGCTACCCGAAGGAATGTAAGAGTCTAAGTGGTGTTATCGCTACAGACCGTCGTAAGCCAATCCCGTTATAACAAGTCAAAGATGCTAACCAATCCGTCAGCATTGGTTTTAAAGATAGATGCTAACGCATCCGTCAGCATTGTGTTTAAGCGAGTCAAGATGCTAAACATCCGTTAACGAGTCAAGAGCAACCACCCGTTTAACGATTTCTCCTCAAGAGTGAACGCCATCTGCCGTTAACGAGTCAAGATGCTAACCTCCGTTTAACGAGTCCAAGATGCTAACCATCCGTTTAATCGAGTCAGATGCTAACCACCGTTTTACACGATCAAGATCTACGCATACCTCGTATTAACGAAGTCAAGATGCTAACCATCCGCTTACACAGTCGTGTAACATCCCGTTACGAGTCAAAGTGCCTAACATCCAGATACATGCTCACCGTTTAAAGAGTCAAGATGCTAACCTCCCGTTTAACGAGTATCAAGATGCTAACATTATCCGTTTAACGAGTCAAGATGCTATACGACATCCTTCGTCCAAGTGTACTGTCTTTAATGAGTAGACGCAACCATCCCGTTTAACGAGTCAAAGATGTAACATAACAGTCAAACCACGTGAACACCACGTCACGTCATGTGTGTTTAACAAGTCAAAGATGCTAATGGGACACACGCAAGCTGGTAACGCACCTAGCCTACAAAGACAGAAAGGCACTGGTGAACCCTCACTCCTGAGGACCCTGGATGAGGGGTAGTGTGTCTCGGAGCGAGGCGTCCCAATGGAGCCCTATTCCCTATAGTAATGGTAGCATTTAAGACCAACGTCTGCCAATGATCCATGTATTCTAGAGAAACAACCTATAGCTTAAGCGTCCATGATCTGAATTTAAAACTGAGAACACCAGGCTTAGCGGTCCATGATCTGATTTAATGAGGAACACCTATAGCTTAGCGGTCCATGATCTGATTTAATGAGGAACACCTATAGCTTAGCGTTTATTTGAAGGATTTTGGGGGGAAACGCTTCAGCTGTTACCTTCCACTTCTTCACTGTGACAACAGTCTTGGGGACAGTCAACACTGTGACAACAGTCTTGGGGACAGTCAACACTGTGACAACAGTCTTGGGGACAGTCAACAAGAATGAGACGACGTCTTCGGGGGGGGGGCTATTTTTTGGCGTGTTGGTACATGTTAAAACAAAACGATTAATCTCTGAACATAGAAAGCAGAACCCGTTAGGGTTGAGGCTACGTTCCTGCGATTCTCAGAGCGCATGGATGTGTGCTCTGAACCAGGGATATTCAACTCTTACCCTACGAGGTCTGTAGCCYGCTGGTTTCCTGTTCKACCTGATAATTAATTGCACCCATCTGGTGTCCCAGGTCTAAATCAGTCCCTGATTAGAGAGGAATGGGGGGGGACTGGCTTGTCGGTCCAGAGTTAAATTGTAGGCCTCTAAACTAAAGGTTGACCCTGACCTGTTCATTTATCTGCTGTTGTGGTGCTGCGCAACTATCAGTCTGGATTGATAACGTGATTCTGTATGATACTTTGAAGACTAGTGCCAGGCCTCATGTCTAATTTGTGTAGAGGAGATTATGGTATTTCTAGTGCTAGAGGCGTCACTACAGACCCTGGTTCAGCGGTCTAAGGCACTGCATCTCAGTGCTCGAGGCGTCACTACAGAYCCTGGTTCGATTCCAGGCTGTATCACAACCGCCCGTGATTGGGAGTCCCATAGGGCGGCGCACAATTGGCCYAGCGTYGTTAGGGTTTGGCCGGGGTGGGCTGTCATTGTAAATAAGAATTTGTTCATAACTGACTTGCCTAATTAAATAAAAACTGTACACTTACGTTACAAATATATCTGAAAAATGTAATAGTTTTTTTGCATGCCTGATTGTGGAGGATGTCTTCATTGATCATAGGWTTTCTGTCCGTTTAGTTGGGTAATATAAGTGTATTGCCTAATGTGAACTGTAATTTACAGTAACATTATAACTCATGACTTCTAAGGGCGATATGAAACACATCTTGCATTGTTTGCTATCGGTTTAACTGGTAGTTAAACCTAATACAGTGAAAATATATTATGTTTTGGTGATTTAAACCAATGTTCATTACATTTCACATTAATGGTTCTGTGGGGAGATGTTTACAATCCAAATGAATGCACAATGACAGGTTTTGAATGAAAGACTGGCTGCATTACAAATGTGACCMGTTTGGAGTTTWGATTTTTTTTTWWATAACGTGGCAACAGTGCCCCCTAATGGTTCACAAGATACATGACTCAATACAGGTCCTCGTGTAAAATACTCTGCAGTCGTTTATAATACACTCACAAGGATGTTATTTCTCTGAGGCTCAGATTACACTTTCCAAATATCTGGTTCAACAAGGCACCACATCTCTCCCACATTGTCTTTCTAGAGCCTCTCTAATAATCTGCAGTTAGTGGAAAGAAATCAAATACTTCTGCAAGAAAACTAGCAGCTTCTAAGGTTTAGTTTGCATCCCAAATGGCACCCTATTCCCTATATAGTGCACTACTTTAGACCAGAGCCCTATAGAACCCTATCCCCTATATAGTGCACTACATTTGATTAAAGCCCTATGGACCCTGGTCAATTGTGCACTTTATGGAGTCTGACCTCCATTCTCTACAGTGTGTTGCTGCAGGGAGTCTGAGCACGCCAAGGTAAAGAATGAACTAAGTCTCTCTGGATAAGTAAAATGTAAGTGTAAGAAGCTGCATTGCATCTAAAGTCTCTTTCGTCTCCAGAATGGGAAGGAAGCAGCTGCCTGCCGTGAATTACTGAACGCTCCGCTGTTGATGCTCTTTGAAGGCAGAWGGCATCAGAACCGGCCAGAGCCCAACATCCAGCAYAGTTCATGTCAACTCTGCGGGATGATGAGGCCTAAACAGCCTTCCCTGTCGCCACTCCCAGGTCTTCATCAGTCTTCTGTGGCAGTCTCATCTCTGACTGGTAGAGGGATGACATCACATCAAATCAAACTTTATTTGTCACATGCGCCGAATACAACAAGTGTAGACCTTACCTTGAAATGCTGACTGACAAGCCCTTAAACAACAGTACAGTTCAAGAAGAGTTATTATTTACCAAGTAGACTAAAGTAAAAGATTATAACAAGTAACAACATAACAAAAACGAGGCTATATACAGGGGATACCGGTACGGAGTCAGTGTGGAGGCTATATACAGGGGGTACCGGTACAGAGTCAGTGTGGAGGCTATATACAGGAGGTACAGGTTAGTTAAGGTAAGGGGTGAAGTGACTATGTATAGATAATAAACAGCGAGTAGCAGCAGTGTAAAAACAAAAGGGAGGATGTGTGTCAATGTAAATAGTCCGGTGGCCATTTCATTAATTGTTCAGCAGTCTAATGGCTCGAGGGTAGAAGCTATTGAGGAGCCTTTTGGTCCTAGACTTGGTGCTCCGGTACCACTTACCCTGTGGTAGCAGAGAAAACAGTCTATAACTTGGGTGACTGGAGCCTCTGACAATTTTATGGGTTTTCCTCTGACACCGCCTATTATATAGGTCCTGGATGGCAGGAAGCTTGGCCCCAGTGATGTACTGGGCCGTACGCACTACCCTCTGTAGTGCCTTAAGGTCAGATGCCGAGCAGTTGCCATACCAGGTGGTGATGCAACCGGTTAGGATGCTCTCGATGGTGCAGCTGTAGAGCTGTTTGAGCATCTGGGGACCCATGCCAAATGTTTTCAGTCTCCTGAGGGGGAAAGGGTGTTGTCGCGCCCTCTTCACGACTGTCTTGGTGTGTTTGAACCATGATAGTTTGTTGTGGACACAAAGGAACTTGAAACTCTCGACCCGCTCAACTACAGCCCCGTTGATAATGGGGGCCTGTTTGGCCCGCCTTTTCCTGTAGTCCACAATCAGCTCCTTTGTCTTGCTCACATTGTTGGAGAGGTTGTTATCCTGGCACCACACTGACAGTTCACTGACCACCTCCCTATAAGCTGTCTCATTGTTGTCAGTGATCAGGCCTACCATTGTTGTCGTGTTTGGCCACGGAGTAAAGGAGGGGACTAAGCACACACCCCTGAGGAGGATCAGTGTGGCAGGCGTGTTGTTGCCTACCCTTACCACCTGGGGGTGGCCCGTCAAGAGGTCCACGATCCAGTTGCAGAGGGAGGTGTTTAGTCCCAGAGTCCTTAGCTTAGTGATGAGCTTTGAGGGCACTATGGTGTTGAACGCTGAGCTATAGTCAATGAACAGCATTCTCACATAGGTGTTCCTTTTGTCCAGGAGGGAAAGGGACGGTGGATTGAGATTGCGTCATCTGTGGATCTTTTGGGGCGGTATGCGAATTGGACTGGGTCTAGGGTATCTGGGAGGATGCTGTTGATGTGAGCCATGACCAGCCTTTCAAAGCACTTCATGGCTACAGACGTGAGTGCTACGGGGCGGTAATCATTTAGGCAGGTTACCTTCGCTTCCCTGGGCACAGGGACTATGGTGGTCTGCTTGAAATATGTTGGTATTACAGAGTCAGTCAGGGAGAGGTTGAAAATGTCAGTGAAGACACTTGCCAGTTGGTCAGTGGATGCTTTGAGTACATGTCCTGGTAATCCATCTGGCCTCACGNAGTGAAGACACTTTCCAGTTGGTCAGTGCATGCTTTGAGTACATGTCCTGGTAATCCATCCGGCCCCACGACTTTGAATGTTGACCTGTTTAAATGTCTTGCTCACATCGGTTACCGACAGCGTTGCCATCCAGAACAGCTGATGCTCTCGTGCATGCTTCAGTGTTGCTTACCTTGAAGTTAGCATAAAAGGCATTTGGCTCGTGTCACTGGGCAGCTCGCGTCTGGGTTTCACATCCGACGAGCGTCAGAGCCGGTGTAGTAGGATTAAATCTTATTCCTGTATTGATGCTTTGCTTGTTTGATGGTTCATCTGAGGGCAGAGCGGGATTTCTGATAGGTGTTCGAATTAGTGTCCCACTCCATGAAAGCGGCARCTCTACCCTTTAGCTCGATGAGGATGTTGCCTGTAATCCATGGCTTCTGGTTGGGATATGTACGTACAGTCACTGTGGGGACGACGTCATCGATGCACTTATTGGGGCGGCAGGTAGCCTAGTGGTTAGAGCGTTGGACTAGTAACCGAAAGGTTTCAAGATCGAATCCCCGAGCTGACAAGGTACACATCTGTCGTCCTGCCCCTGAACAAGGCAGTTAACCCACTGTTCCTAGGCTGTCATTGAAAATAAGAATTTGTCCTTAACTGACTTGCCTAGTTAAATAATCACAAAACACAATGCATGTTCACTTGAGTTGCCAATCCGATCTCCCTGGTAAAATATAGTTTCAAGTTGTATTAGTTGTACAGTATACCATGCGTATCGGGAAAATACATCGTCCAACGAGAGTCTTACTACCAGGTTCCTTCAATTACAATTATAAAATATAAGAATAGGAACATAAGTAAATGGCTCAGTTTAATAGAATAAACATTTTAGCGTTATTATATCGGAAGGCACAATTTAGTCCAATATTGGATGGATCCMCCATCCACGTGTAAATATTGGACTGTAAATTGTGCAGTGTATTAAGTCTGGTAGCACAGAATAAGTTAGGAAAAAGAAATGGAGGAACTTAAGAAAGATCCAGTGTATTATATTATAAAGGGCACTGGATGGAATATGGGGGAAAATATATCAAATTATTGTTCAATCTTCAATATAGAAATGCTACAAATGGAGACACGCATGATATTTTGAAAGAGGAAGTAAAGTACTTTAAGAATATGTTTTCGTTTCAGTCTCAAACGATTAACTGAAACTAATTGTATGGATTTTTTCCCTAATAATAATGTAAAATTAACATTTGTACAGAAAGACTCATGTGAAGGCCAAATTACAGAGGAGGAACTTCTTGATGCAATTAAAGCCTTTCAGTCTGGGAAAACTCCAGGGATGGATGGTGTACCGGTGGAAGTATACTCRGAGGACCATTATTAGCATGTTTTAACCACTCCTATATAAATGGTAGATTATCAAACACGCAACAAGGTCTGATATCATTATTACTGAAACAGGACCCAAGTGGTATATACAGTTGAAGTCAGAAGTTTACATACACCTAAGACAAATACATTTAAACTCAGTTTTTCACAATTCCTGACATTTAATCCTAGTAAAAATGGTCAGTTAGGATCACCACTTTATTTTATTTTAAGTTTGTCAGAATAATAGTAGAGAGAATGATTTATTTCAGCTTTTATTTCTTTCATCACATTCCCAGTGGGTCAGAAGTTTACATACACTCAATTAGTATTTGGTAGCATTGCCTTTAAATTGTTTAACTTGGGTCAAATGTTTATGGTAGCCTTCCACAAGCTTCCCACAA
>NW_019942731.1:224651-231994 GCF_002910315.2 Salvelinus sp. IW2-2015 | reverse complement strand
GTAAAAAAAATATATATATTAAAAAAAAACAGCAACGTCCCTTTTTCAGGACCCTGTCTATCAAAGATAATTTGTAAAAATCCAAAACTTTAGATCTTCACTGTAAAGGGTTTAAACACCGTTTCCCATGCTTGTTCAATGAACCATAAACATTTACTGAACATGCACCTGTGGAACGGTCGTTAAGACACTAACAGCTTAGACGTTAAGGTCAGTTATGAAAACTTAGGACACTAAAGAGGCCTTTCTACTGACTGAAAAACACCAAAATAAAGATGCCCAGGGACCCTGCATGATTGTGCCTAAGGCATGAGGACTGCAGATGTGGCGAGGGCAATAAATGTCCGTACTGTGAGACGCCTAAGACAGCGCTACAGGGACACAGGACGGACAGTCCTCGCAGTGGCAGACCACGTGTAACAACACTTGCACAGAATCAGTACATCCGAACATCACACCTGCGGGACAGGTACAGGATGGCAACAACAACTGCTTGAGTTACTCCAGGAACGCACAATCACTCCATCAGTGCTCAGACTGTCCGCAATAGGCTGAGAGGCTGGACTGAGGGCTTGTAGGCCTGTTGTAAGGCAGGTTCTCATCAGACATCACTGGCAACAACGTCGCCTATGGGCACAAACTCCTCGTCGCTGGACCAGACAGGACTGGCAAAAAAGTGCTCTTCACTGACGAGTCACGGTTTTGTCTCACCAGGAGTGATGGCCAGATTCGCGTTTATCGTCGAAGGAATGAGCGTTACACCGAGGCCTGTACTCTGGAGCGGGATCGATTTGGAGGTGGAGTCCGTCATGGTCTGGGGTGGTGTGTCAGCATCATTGGACTGAGCTTGTTGTCATTGCAGGCAATCTCAACGCTGTGCGTTACAGGGAAGACCTCCTCCCTCATGTGGTACCCTTCCTGACATGACCTCCCAGCTATGACAATGCCACCAGCCATACTGCTCATTCTGTGCGTGATTTCCTGCAAGACAGGAAGGCAGTGTTCTGCCATGGCCAGTGAAGAGCCCGGATCTCAATCCCATTGAGCACGTCTGGGACCTGTTGGACTGAACATTTCCCTGAAATGTCCGGGAACTTGCAGGGTAACATCTCACAGTAAGGACTGGCAATCTGGTCCAGTCCATGAGGAGGAGATGCACTGCAGTACTTAATGCAGCTGGAGGCCACACCAGATACTGACTGTTACTTTAGACCCCCCCTGTTCAGGGACACATTCCATCTCTGTGGAACTTCATTGGTAAAAATAGAAAAGAGTAGAGGGCCTAGAGAGCTGCCCTGTGGGACACCACACCCTACATGTTTGACAGAGAAGCTTCTGTTAACTAAAACCCTCAGTTCTATTAGATAGATACCTCTGACAACAGGTTATGGTCAATAATATCAAAGGCTGCACTGAGATCTAACAGCTCCTAGAATGTTTATCAATTTCTGTCAACCAGTCATCAGTGCAGTACATGTGAGTGCCCTTTATAAGCATGCTGAAAGTCTGTTGTATTTGGTCAAAAAGTTTGCAAAGAGCTGATAGGCCGTCTGTTAGAACCAGTAAAGGCTGCTTTACCATTTTTGGCTTCCCTCCTGGCCTGAGGACAAACATTCCTCTTGGTTCATATTAAAGCTATGACATACAGTGCATTTGGAAAGTATTCAGACCCCTTCACTTTCCACATTGTACGCTACAGCCTTATTCTAAAATGTATTAAATACTTTTCCCTCATCAATCTACACACAATACCCCATAATGACAAAATGAAAACGGGTTTAAACATTTTTGCAGATTTATTAGAAATAAAACACAGAAATACCTTATTTACATAAGTACTCAGACCCTTTGCTATGAGACTAGAAATTGAGCTCCGGTGCATCCTGTCCATTGATCATCCTTGAGATGTTTCTACAATTTGATGGATTCCACCTGTGGTAAATTAAGTTGATTACATGATTTAGAAAAGGCACACCTGTCTATATAAGGTCCCACAGTTGACAGTACATGTCAGAGTAAAAACCAAGCCATGAAGTCGAAGGAATTGTCCGTAGAGCGTCGAGACATCTCTTCCCAGAGCTGGCCGTCCGGCCAAACTGAGCAATCAGGGGAGAAGGGCCTTGGTCAGGGAGGTGACCAAGAATCCGATGGTTACTCTGACAGAGCTCCAGAGTTCCTCTGTGGAGATGGGAGAACCTTCCAGAATGACAACCATCTCTGTAGCACTCCACCAACCAGGCCTTTATGGTATAGTGGCCAGACGGAAGCCACTCCTCAGTAAAAAGCACGACAGCCCGCTTGGAGTTTGCCAAAAGGCACCTAAAGACTCTGACCACGGGGAAACAAGATTCTCTGGTCTATGAAACCAAGATTTAACTTTTTGCCAAGCATCACTTCTGGAGGACACCTGGCACCAACCCTAGCATGTGTTTTTCAGCGGCAGGGACTGGGAGACTAGTCAGGATCAAAGGAAAGATGAACAGAGCAAGTACAGAGAGATCCTTGATGAAAACCTGCTCCAGGACCTCAGACTGGGGTCAAGGTTCACCTTCCAACAGGACAACAACCCTAAGCACACAGCCAAGACAATGCAGGAATGGCTTCGGGACAAGTCTCTGAATGTCCTTGAGGTGCATGTTTATCAATAACTTGAAGAAATCATTTCATCAAGTGCAGCATCTGGATGCTCCTCATTAATCACATCAGACCAACAAATATTTGTAACATCCACATAATTCACAGCAAAATATTTGGTATGATCTGTTATACACAACAGGCACTGGTTACAGTGAGAAGCCTCCTCTTGAGAGGACAGCTTGATGGAAACCAGTCAATATTCAGGTCCCAAGAAAGTAGACCTCTCTGTTTACATCACGTACACTATCAAGCATTTCACACATTATTTAGTTACTGACTGTTAGCACTTGGTGGCCTATAGCAACACACAAAAGAAAAGGCTTTAGATGTACCAAGTGAACCTGCAACCACAACACTTCAATAACACTTGACATAAGATCTTCTCTAATCATTACAGGGATATGGCTCTGAATATATACAGCAACACCTCCCCATAAGCATTACAGGGATATGGCTCTGAATATATACAGTAACACCTCCCCATAAGCATTATAGGGATATGGCTCTGAATATTACAGCAACACCTCCCCATAAGCATTACAGGATATGGCTCTGAATATATACAGTAACACCTCCCCCATAAGCATTACAGGGATATGGCTCTGAATATATACAGTAACACTCCCCAATAAGCATTACAGGGATATGGCTCTGAATATATACAGTAACACCTCCCCCATAAGCATTACAGGGATATGGCTCTGAATATATACAGCAACACCTCCCCATAAGCATTACAGGGATATGGCTCTGAATATATACAGCAACACCTCCCCCATAAGCATTACAGGGATATGGCTCTGATATATACAGTAACACCTCCCCCATAAGCATTACAGGGATATGGCTCTGAATATATACAGTAACACCTCCCCCATAAGCATTACAGGGATATGGCTCTGAATATATACAGCAACACCTCCCCCATAAGCATTACAGGGATGTGGCTCTGAATATATACAGTAACACCTCCCCATAAGCATTACAGGGATGGCTCTGAATATATACAGTAACACCTCCCCATAAGCATTACAGGGATGTGGCTCTGAATATAACAGTAACACCTCCCCCATAAGCATTACAGGGATGTGGCTCTGAATATATACAGTAACACCTCCCCATAAGCATTACAGGATATGGCTCTGAATATATACAGCAACACCTCCCCCAAGCATTACAGGGATATGGCCTGAATATATACAGCAACACCTCCCCCATAAGCATTACAGGGATGTGGCTCTGAATTATACAGCAACACCTCCACCCATAAGCATTTCTGTCTCTTCGATAGATGTAATATCCTTGTATTGCTACTGATGTATCATCAAATGAATGCTCTAAGAGTCTCAGAAATGGCTAATATATGAATGTTATCTGATGTTAGCAAGTGATTCGTTTCATGAACCTTATTTCTAAGGTTCCATATATTAATATGGGATATTTCAGCCCTTTCCTGAGTAGCTGATCAGAGACATAATGTGGAAAAGAGCAAACAAAGCAAGAGAAAGAATATATATTCAGCCGTCCATTAATCAGTTGGTCTGTGTGTGTGTGTTGTGCTGCGGGGTTGAAGCTACGAACCCATAGGCTTGGCTCTCTCATCCCACTGCTTCCCAAGCCTGTCAAACGTGTCATTTCTTAGAAAGAATAAAGAGTTGGTGATTTGTAATCAAATTTATTTACACTGTGACACCCTAAAAACAAACATAATAAAAATGTGCCTAGTCAATGTTGTCGTCAACTTCATCGAGCGTCAACACACAACCACTGGAATCAGAGTCAAGGAATATCAACAGGAATGGAAAATATTATTTCAAAACATTTTTCATAGCCTTGTGTGAACCGGAACAGCTCATAGGAGCAGGAGCCTATATCCTGTTCTGCAGCTTGATGCACCAGTACACCCCTGGACAGGACGCTAGTCTATATCCTGTTTCTGTAGCTTGATGCACCAGTACACCCCTGGACAGGACGCTAGTCTATATCCTGTTTCGCAGCTTGATGCACCAGTACACCCCCTGGACAGGACGCTAGTCTATATCCTGTTTTCTGCAGCTTGATGCACCAGTACACCCCCTGGACAGGACGCTAGTGTATATCCTGTTTCTGTAGCTTGATGCACCAGTACACCCCCTGGACAGGACGCTAGTCTATATCCTGTTTCTGTAGCTTGATGCACCAGTACACCCCCTGGACAGGACGCTAGTCTATATCCTGTTCTGTAAGCTTGATGCACCAGTACACCCCCTGGACAGGACGCTAGTCTATATCCTGTTTCTGCAGCTTGATGCACCAGTACACCCCTGGACAGGACGCTAGTCTATATCCTGTTTCTGCAGCTTGATGCACCAGTACACCCCCTGGACAGGACGCTAGTCTATATCCTGTTTCTGAGCTTGATGCACCAGTACACCCCTGGACAGGACGCTAGTCTATATCCTGTTTCTGTAGCTTTGATGCACCAGTACACCCCCTGGACAGGACGCTAGTCTATATCCTGTTTCTGTAGCTTGATGCACCAGTACACCCCCTGGACAGACGCTAGTCTATATCCTGTTTCTGCAGCTTGATGCACCAGTACACCCCCTGGACAGGACGCTAGTCTATATCCTGTTCTGTAGCTGATGGCACCAGTACACCCCCTGGACAGGACGCTAGTCTATATCCTGTTTCTGTAGCGTTATGCACCAGTACACCCCTGGACAGGACGCTAGTCTATATCCTGTTTCTGTAGCTTGATGCCACCAGTACACCCCCTGGACAGGACGCTAGTCTATATCCTGTTTCTGTAGCTTGATGCACCAGTACACCCCCTGGACAGGACGCTAGTCTATATCCTGTTTCTGTAGCTTGATGCACCAGTACACCCCCTGGACAGGACGCTAGTCTATATCCTGTTTCTGTAAGCTTGATGCACCAGTACCCCCTGGACAGGACGCTAGTCTATATCCTGTTTCTGTAGCTTGATGCACCAGTACACCCCCTGGACAGGACGCTAGTCTATATCCTGTTTCTGTAGCTTGATGCACCAGTACACCCCCTGGACAGGACGCTAGTCTATATCCTGTTTCTGTAGCTTGATGCACCAGTACACCCCCTGGACAGGACGCTAGTCTATATCCTGTTTCTATGTAGCTTGATGCACCAGTACACCCCCTGGACAGGACGCTAGTCTATATCCTGTTTCTGTAGCTTGATGCACCAGACACCCCCTGGACAGGACGCTAGTCTATATCCTGTTTCTGTAGCTTGATGCACCAGTACACCCCCTGGACAGGACGCTAGTCTATATCCTGTTTCTGTAGCTTGATGCACCAGTACACCCCCTGTGACAGGACGCTAGTCTATATCCTGTTTTCTGTAGCTTGATGCACCAGTAACACCCCTGGACAGGACGCTAGTCTATATCCTGTTTCTGTAGCATGAGGCAGCATGCAACCAGTACACCCCCTGACAGGACGCTAGTCTAGTACAGGTCATTTCTCTAATGTACACTAATGATTCCAGGGATTTTATGCCAAAACCCTTGGGCTGGCTGAACTGTAAAAAAAAGTATTTATACACACACTGAACAAAAATATAAAAACACATGTAAAGTGTTGGTCCCATGTATCATGAACTGAAAAAAAAACTATTTTAGAGAATCGGCAGTTACGTCCAACCGGCCTCACAACCGCAGACCATGTGTTACCACGCCAACCCAGAACCTCCACCTGCAGGATTGTCTGGGGATGGGAGACTATATATTTTTTGTAATATAATCTTTGAGAACTATCAATCACCAAAATAAAAGCTAGACAGTCAGGGAATTGTTAAGTTTGAGCAAAAGAACAGCATTAACCATGCAAAATGCATGAATGCAGAAATTCTCTTTAAAACTGCAACATTTTCTCTCAGCTTCTTGGCAACGTGTAGAATAGCAGGAAATTAACTAACCGCAAAAATGTATCTCGGCTCCATTGAAATTTGAATTGCAAGAAATTGGCTTTAAAAAATGCAACGAAACAAAAGGGGCTTCAAATTCTCTACATTTCAGCCCCGCCGACGTGCCCACTGCCGCGCCGACCAGCTTTCTGAGCCATAAAACCCTGGATTCACTCCTACAGAGGTTTCAGCACCAATTTAAAATCAGAATATATTTAAAAGGATACATCTCTTTGTTCTCTTCTTGTACATGATTCTGTATCCACACTCTCTGCATCTGATTGGATCACGAGCCTTAATTTCATTTTCTGTGTGGCATTCTGTTAGGAGAGAAACATTTCAGCAGCTCCTACATCAGACACACTGGTAAGCATTCTGTAAGGCAGGATCTGCAGTAGTACATCAATAATTCTGTAACATGCTGACCACACCGCTTGYGTTACGTGCGCGAGCGTTGCAAAATAAATTTACACGTTATTCAATCACTTTATCCAAACGAGCGTTTGCGTAACCAGGCAATAAAATATAACATTTTATTTTTAGGCTTGATGTGCTGCAAGTCCCGCCTCTCCCATCTCCTCATTGGTTTTTAGGAGCATATACCCACGTGGGTGATTGAAAGCTGAACTGAGGTCCACACTCCAGTCGGTGGTGGTAATACACCTTAAAGTTGGTTGCCAACTGACATATTAAGTCCAAAGAAAAAAATTATTAGAAGCCTGAAGGAGGACAGAATGCTAGAAACAAATTCGGTTGACCCTTTTATCTGTGGATTAATTGTC
>NW_019942731.1:218960-222759 GCF_002910315.2 Salvelinus sp. IW2-2015 | reverse complement strand
TGAGTCAGAGGACCTTGTGCATTTCAGGTAAAATAACAACCCAATGTTTATATCCCTGGACAATTACCTAGCAACAGCAAGCTGCTAAATGCCATGAATATTTCTCGACTGTCCCAAATTAAAATAGTGGTTTCAGAGTTGTTTTGATATTAAATCTGCGCGTCCGCATCTGGTTTGGATGGACAATCAACATGTTTGTGATGTCCGAGGGAAGCACACACGTGCCCGGTCTATCAGCATGTAAGGCAGGCGCTGCTGTAGTACAGCAATCATGTAGATACATATGTAGATATGGGTGAACAAAACAAGGGTACTGAAGGGCATGTTAGGAACAGTCTTAGTTAACGTACAAAGACAAAGCATGTATTTTTGAAACAAGGTAAAATAGCGCCCCAAACACACTGTGCCATGTATATATATACATTTCCCGAACAGAAGACATTACCCCCACAATGTAGATCATAGGCTGCTGCTTGGGGGTTGCACGTCTTTTTGAGCGTCCATGCTTGAATCTGGAGAAAATCGGATAACATTTTCAGTACCGTTTGAGACAGTATGACCAATTTATGTGAACACCGAAACTGCATGGCTTATAAATGATATTGTTATGACTATCTAACATAACTGGTTTGCTAAGTGACCCAAAAGTATAATTATCTCCAGCAATTTAGCCAAATATTACGATATCTACTCCTGTCATCTGTGATTAGCCTTAGCTAGCTGCTAACTACATTTTAATTATGGTTTCCTGGCTAGCGTAACTACCTAGCTTAAGTTAGCTAAAGGCAGCAAACAGAACCCCAATAACATAGCTACACAAACTGGGAAATATTGCAGCATGTTTAAACCCAAGTCAGTATGAAATAGATAACCCACCGGTTTAAAAAGTTGCTAAAGATGTTTATTTGTTTCTCTCATGCCAGCGTGCGTCGTAACGTGATTCTTCTTCTTTGGGTTTGGGTTGGCGGATCGCTTCCAACCTTTAAGTGCATACATCGCCACCTACTGTACTGAGTGTTAGGCCAGTCACGGCCTACCGAAATTAAATTCATTAATTATTCCTGTTCCTCTAAGAAAGTGAAATAGAGCCCTAGACACCAAAATATCGAGCCCTTTTGCTTGATCAAGGACGTGATTATTCTTCTTAGGTGGGGTTTAACCGACGTTATGGTGCATTATAACGGGGCGGCATGTATCCTAGTGGTTAGAGCATTGGGACAGTACCTAAAGGTTGCTATTATCGAATCCCCGAGCTGACAAGGTACAAATCTATCGTTCTGCCCCTAAACAATGCATTTAACCCACTGTTCCTATGCTGTCATGTAATAAGAATTTGTTCTTAACTGACTTGCCTACTTAAAAGGTTAAATAATTGTTTTTATTGCCACCTACTGGAGTGTAGGCCAGCCCCTTGCGCTTAAAAAAATATAAAGCTAATGACGTTCTATCTCAATATACTCTTTAAACTAATTCCCTGTATCCCCACCTCCACTGCCTGCTTCATTGCCTCACACCCACACGATGAGCACCCCCCATCCGTCAACCTTATCGGACTCATCGCCCCAACTCCCTTCCTCCTAAACGTCAAATCAACAATGTATTGGTCACATACACATGGTTAGCAGATGTTAATGCGAAAGCTTGTGCTTCTAGTTCCGATCGTGCAGTAATATCTACTAAGTAATCTAACAATTCCCAACAACTACCTAATACACATCTAAAGGAGTGAATGAGAATATGTACATAAGCAAGAATCACTTTATGCTCCTCTCACGTCCTTGCGACTTATCTTGCCCTTCCTCGGCCCTCTCTACCGCCGAACTGCCGCTAGGTTGGAAACTCCCTCAAACTTCCTTTCTGCCTCCATAGACCTCTGCTCCCCTTCAAACCCCACTCAATTTCTCTCCAGCTTTATTTTTCTCTTTCCTGCTCCATACTCGCTTCACTTTCTTCTCATCACTATCTCCTACCATCTCTGACCAGTCACAGCGGTGCCGAGCCGTCCCACAGTAAAGTCTGATTGTTGCTAGTGTGAAGGATGGTTTTGTCTCTTTTAACATAAATATATGCCTTATAGAAGAGGACATGTTAATCACAAACATAGCGTGACTGCAGAAAAGCTGTTGTTAATCTGGGGTGTCGACTGGGAAACCACAAGTTTGAGACAAGATGAAAAATGCTGAATAACAAGAAAACAGGAACTGAGGAATGTGTAGGGAAATGCTGATAACAGAAAAAGGAAATGAGAATGTGTAGGAAATGCTGAATAACAAGAAAACAGGAACTGAGGAATGTGTAGAAACCAACAAATCAGCTCAATCTTCACAAACACCATTCCGGACATTTAATCCTGAGTGCTGTGTCTGGGCACCACCGATAGGCTAGCAAGTTTAAACCACGCTAAGCCTCTACTGTACAGGCCAACTCTAAAGTTGGAACTACCTCTGTCACAGTATAAAAGAGATGTCTGTACTATTTCAGTCAGTTCTGCAGATGACGGATTGACCATACAGAGCCTTTGTTWAGGGAAGGGACGTCCCAAGGATTCCGGATAGCACTAACCTTCCATCATGCTTGGCTATTGCTGCTTTATTTGAATTATTGGATAACGGAGTCAATGTGCAGGGGCAACGGTTAGTCGAGGTAATTGAGGTAATATGTACATGTAGGTAKAGTTATTAAAGTGACTATGCATAGATAATAACAGAGAGTAGCAGCAGCGTAGAAGAGGGGGTGGGCAATGCAAACAGTCTGGGTAGCCATTTGATTAGATGTTCATGAGTCTTATGGCTTGTGGGTAGAAGCTGTTTAGAAGCCTCTTGGCCCTAGACCTGGCGCTCCGGTACCGCTTGCCCTGCGGTAGCAGAGAGAACAGTCTATGACTAGGGTGTATGGAGTCTTTGACAATTTAGGGCCTTCCTCTGACACCGCCTAGTATAGAGGTCCTGGATGGCAGGAAGCTTGGCCCCAGTGATGTACTGGGCCGTACGCAATACTCTCTGTAATGCTTTGGGGTCGGAGGCCGAGCAGTTGCCATACCAGGCAGTGACGCAACCAGTCAGGACGCTCTCGATGGTGCAGCTGTAGAAACTTTTGAGGATCTGAGGACACATGGCAAATCTTTTCAGTCTCCTGAGGGGGAATAGGTTTTGTCGTGCCCTCTTCACGACTGTATTGGTGTGCTTAGACCATGTTAGTTTGTTGGTGATGTAGACGCCAAGGAACTTGAAGCTCTCAACCTGCTCCACTACAGCCCCGTCGATGAGAATGGGGGCGTGCTCGGTCCTCTTTTTCCTGTAGTCCACAATCATCTCCTTTGTCTTGATCACGTTGAGGGAGAGGTTGTTGTCTTGGCACCACACGGCCAGGTCTCTGACCTCCTCCCTATAGGCTGTCTCGTCGTTGTCGGTGATCAGGCCTACCACTGTTGTGTCGTCAGAAAACTTAATGGTGGTGTTGGAGTCGTGCTTGGCCATGCAGTCATGAGTGAACAGGGAGTACAGGAGGGGACTGAGCACACACCTCTGAGGGGCCCCTGTGTTGAGGATCAGTGTGGTAGATGTGTTGTTACCTACCCTTACCATCTGGGGGCAACCCGTCAGGAAGTCCAGGATCCAGTTGCAGAGGGAGGTGTTTAGTCCCAGGGTCCTTAGCTTATTGATGAGCTTTGAGGGCACTATGGTGTTGAACACTGAGCTGTAGTCAATGAATAACATTATCACATAAGTGTTCCTTTTGTCCACATGGGAAAGGGCAGTGTGGAATGTAATAGAGATTGCATCATCTGTGGATCTGTTAG
>NW_019942731.1:193200-218935 GCF_002910315.2 Salvelinus sp. IW2-2015 | reverse complement strand
TAGTTAGCGCAGTATGAAATTTGGAGTGGTCTGGGTTTCTGGGGATATGGTGTTGATGTGAGTGAGGTTAAAGACTTACTGGTACGGTGGGTAGGGTGGTAGTCATTTACGGCAGGTTACCAGTGTGCAGGACAGCTGGTGTCTATGCATGTTTATTCTCTCTCCACAAAAATGGAGGGGGGAAGAAGGGTGTACTACATGGAACAAGTGTCTGGGCTGTGTATCTAAATTGATAAGCCGCGTATAACGTTGTAGCATAGTGCTTTTGAAAGGTGGTTATAAGTTATATACCTTATCTCAGAAACTGATAATTTGATCTTCGGGTAATCACAGTGTGCACTCTTATTAATCAACCTGTCTTTCCCTGTGCGAAAGGATATATGTGATAATGTTTTTCATTGATACGCTAGTGTTCAAACATATGTGCTCCAAAGGCTATGCAATAAGCTAAGGACCTGGGATAAAACAATCTCTGCAATGGTCCTGGTTCTGCGGGTTGCAGATGGTAGGGTAAGGTAACAACATTCCACCTCAAAAAAGGGGCTCGAGGTGTGATGTCCAGTCTCATGTATTGTTCTTGATGCATGGCCAAGCACGACTCCACACAATTAAGTTTTTGAAGACGAAGTGGTAGGGCTGCATCCGACAGCAGACGAGACAGCTAGGGGAGTCAGAGATGAAGTGTGGTGCCAAGACAAAACTCGCTTTCTCACGTGAATCAAGACAGGATAGTTGTGGCTAAGGAAAAGAGGAAGAGCAACGCCTCAATTTCCATGAGGGAGTGTAGTAGGGCAGGTTGAAGTGCAAGTTCTTGGCGTCTAATCACACACAACTCATGGTCTAAGCACAATCAGTCGGAAGAGGGGAGACAAAACTATTCCCTAGGAGACTGAACGATTTTGCATGTGTCCTCCAGATTCAAAAGTTTCTAGCTGCAGCATCTGAGAGCCGTGCTGACGGGTTGGTCATGCATGGTCATGCCACTGTGGACCTCCGCCAAAGGCATTCAGAGAGTATTGCTCGGCCGTAATACCTGGGGCAAGCTTACCCTGCATTCCGGACTGTATATAGGGGGTCAGAGGAGGCATAAATTTGTCAAGACTACCATACACCCTAGTCTAAGACGTTTCTCTTCTGTACCGAGGGGCAAGCGGTAAGGAAGCGCTCCCAGGTCTGGGCCAGGAGGTTCTTAAACAGTTCTACACACCAAGCTATAAGTTAATGAACTCTAATCAAATGGCTACGACGATGTTTGATTGCCCCGCGCCTCTCTATCGTGCTGCTATACTTGTTTATTTATTGCATAGTCACTTTAATACTCTATACTGTTTTAAAAAATCAATTTACTCGACTAAGTTGCCCTGCTTGATCCGTTTATCATAATTCAAATAAGAGAATAGCCAAGCATGATGGAAGGTTAGTGCTATACGGATCTTGGAGTTATCAATCAACAAAGGCTCTGTATGGTCATCCGGTCATCTGCGTGGCCATACAGCATTTTCTGGGTGATGGTCTGCAGAGGTCAGGGCATATCATAGCTTCTTGAGCTTTGTGGAAGGGAGGAGGCTGTGTCAGGGAAGTGGTTTTGTGTCTATAAGGATCCCGCACCACCTAGTCAATTTTAAATGTGGACTATCGAGCTCCTATTGTTAAATTTGGGAGGCGAAGGCGATCAGTTGCGGAGCTCAATTTGTCCTTGCAAGTTAAGAGGCGATGCAAGTCTAAACGGAGGTTGGCAGTCTGCGTTCAACACCTCCTTTGTGAGTAGGATCACTTCAAGAAAAGAATAAATTGTCTTTAAACATAACCTTAACTCTCCGCTAACTATTAGTGGTATTTATTGGGAATCCCAATTAGCGCTGGACACAGGAAACAAACCCACAGACAAATAATAATATAATGCAAAGTTACCGATACTATTAATACACTTAACTAATTCTGCGTTGTTCCACTTGTAAAGGTTGGTTACATTGGTACAGATCAAATGTGATTAGAGCACGCCGAATGATATACTTTATTATAATTTATTAAAACAAAGTGGATAAATGGTAAATTGCAATTTTCGTATTAGGGTTCTGTAAAGCAGGGTAAAGCCAGAGATGCATGGAATGTACTATTCTTTATACTGGGTGACGCGGTAGTCTCACTTTAAGTTGTGTACAAGTAGATGGTTAGGTGGTTGTAATGCTACTTATGTGGTCCGTACCCCAGAACAGACTCGGATTCAAAGTGTCGATGGTGTTTTGTGAGATTGAGCTTGATTTGTTGGTTTCTCACATTCATAGTTCTGTTTCACTTGTTATTACCCACCACGCAATTTTCCTAACATATTCAGATGTTTCTGTTTTCTTGATTATTATCAGCTTATTTCCCTACACATTTACTCAGTTCTGTTTTTCTTGTTATCTCAGCATTTTTTCAATTCTTGTCTGCAACTTGTGTTTGCACAGTGACCTAAGATTCCACACGTTTTCTGCGTCACGTATGTTTTGTGATTACATGTTTTTTATAAGGCATATATTCTCATGTTAAGAGCCTCTTAATAGGCCATTAAGGATTATGTGGTGGACGGTTGGCACCGCTGTGAATGGGTCAGCGATGGTAGGATAGTGATGATGAGACGTGAAGCGACGTATGGAGCAGGAAAGGAGAAAAATAAAGCTGGGAGAAACTTGAGTGTGGGGTTTGAAGAGGGAGCGGAGCGCTATGGAGAGAAGGAAGTTTAGGAGTTCCAATATAGGCGGAGTTCGGCGGTAGAGAGGGCGGAAGGGCAAGATACAAGTGCATGGACGTGAGGAGGAAGCATAAGCTGATTCTATGTTATGTAAACAAAATTCTATTCACTCCTTTAGATGTGGATTAGTAGTTTTGTTGGGGAATTGGTTGATTACTTAGTAGATATGTACTGCACGATCAGGAATAGAAGCAAGATTTTGAATTAACGATCTGCTAACCATGTGTATGTGACAATACATGTTGATCTGAAGTTTAGGGGGGAGGGTTTGGGGCGATGCGTTGGGGTGAGGAGTTGGGAGGGGCGGGGGGGGTGCTTCATCGTGGTGAGCAACTGAGGCAGGCAGTGGAGGATGGGGATACAGGGAATATGTTTAAGAGTATATGTTTGAGTAGGCAAGTCTTAGTTATATTTTTTTTAAGCGAACAGGGGCTGGATTACTCCGTAGGTGGCAATAAAAACATTATTTAATTTAATTTCAGTAGGCAAGTCGTTAGAACCAATTCTTATTTACCATGAAAGCATAGGAAGTGGGATTAAATGCTTGTTTCAGGGGCAGAAGATAGGATTTGTACTTGTCGCTCGGGGATCAGATAATGCAACTTTAGGTTCTGTCATGCTCTAACCACTAGGCTACATGCCGCGTTATAAATGCCCATGACGTAGGTTAAACCCCTAAGAAGATATCGTCCTTGATCCGCAAGGGTCGATATTATTGGTGTTGGGTCTATTATCACTTTCTTAGAGAACAGGAAATAATTATAAATTTAATGTGGTAGCCGTATGGGCCTACACTTAAGTAAGATAGGTGACGATGTACTGCACATTAAGGTTGGAAGGATCCGCCACAAACCCAGAGAAGAAATCAGGTTACGACTGCCGCTGGCATGAAGAACAAATACCATTTTAGCACTTTTTAACGGTGGTGCTTCTTACTTCATACTGATGGTTGTTTAAATGACTGCAATATTTCCCCGTTTATTCTGTGTTATGGTAGCTTAAAGTGGGCTTTATTTGCCGCGGTCGTTCCTGTTCTGCTGATTTACTAACGTTAGCTAGGTAGTTTACGCTAGCCAGGAACGATTATTCTAAATGTGTTGCACTAGCTAGGATTAAGTCGATGACAGGATATAGATTATCGTAATATTTGGTAAATTGTGGAGAGATAATTATCTCTTTGGGTCACTTGCTAAACAGTTTAGTTAGATAGTCTAAACCATATCATTTTATAAGCATGCAAGTCTTCCGCTGTTACACTAATTGGTCATACTGTTCGGTCTGAACTGTTAATCCGATTTTTCAGATTCAACATCGGACGTCAAAAGAGTGATACTCCAAGCCAGCCTTGATCTACTATTGTGGGGGTAATGTCTTTGTTGGGACTTGTAATATTTACCATGGCACGTGTGTTCTGGGGCGCCTATTTTCTTTGTTTCTAAAATACATGCTTTTCTTTGTATGTAATAGCATGTTTTCCTACATGCTTCGTACCCTTGTTTTGGTTCCCTATATACATAGTTTACAATGATTGCTGTACTACGCACGCCTGCCTTACATGCATGAGATGCCGGGACGTGTGTGCTTCCTCGTGATCAAAACATGTTGATTTTGTCCATCAAACCAGATGCGGACGCGCGCATGAAATATAAAAGAACCTGAACACTATTTATATTTGGGACAGTTCGAGAATTTCATGAGACATTTAGCACTATGCTTGCTGTTGCTAGGTACTTTGTCCAGGGATTTAACATTGGGTTGGTTATTTTACCCTGAATGCACAAGGTCTTATCAGCTAATATACATCAGATGAAAAGGTTCACCGAATTATGTTTTTAGCATTCTGTCTCCTTCAGTGCTCTATCTTTTTTCTCTCTTTGGACTTAATACTCGTCAGTTGGCACACTTTAGGTGCATTAACCATGACTGGAGTGTTGGACCTGCAGTTCAGTTTCATCACCCGTGGGTATAATGCTCTAAAAATGAGGCGAATGGGGAGGCGGGACTTGCAGCATATAAGGCTAAATAAATGTTTAGATTTTATTGGACCTGGTTACGCAACCGCTCGTTGGATAAAGCTGATTGAAGTACGTGTATTGCTCTTTTGGCAAGTCGCCCCACACGGCACGTCACAAGCGGTGGGTAGCATGTTCAGATTAATTGATGTACTACTGCAGGCTCTGCTTACAGAAAATGCTTCGGTACTGTCTGATGTAGGCAGTGCTAATGATTTTTCTCCTAACCGATGCCACACAGAATGAAATTGAAGCCTCGTGATCAATCAGATGCGAGAGATGATGGAATTACAGAATATGTACAGAAGAGAACAAAGAGGATGTAATCTTTTCAAATATACTCTGATATTTAATTGGTGCTGAACACTTCCTGCTAGGAGTGAAACTAACAGGCGTTTTTATGGCTCAGAAAGCTGGTCGGCCGCGGGAAAGGTGCAGCAATGGAGTTCGGGGGGACTGAAATGTTAGAGAACTCTTGACGAGCACCTTTGTGGTCCATTGGTAGTCATGCATTTTTTAAACGCCAATGTTCTTTGTGACACACATCTCAATTTTCAATGGCGAGCATACATTTTTTGCGGGTTAAGTATAATTTCTCGCATATCCTACATCAGAGTGACAAAGACAGTGAGAGAAAATGTTGCCAGTTTCTAAAGGAATTTCCTGAGATTGCTATGCACTTTTGCATGGTCTGTAAAGTCAGACTGTTCTTTCTGTGCTTTCTGACAATCTTAACAAATTCCCTGAACTGTCTAGCTTTTATTTTGGTTGATTGATAGTTCTCCAAGGAGATTATTACTTTACAAAAAAAGATCAGAATCCTACGCGCCATCCCGACGAATCCTGCGGGTTCGGAGTGTATCTCGCGGAATTGGCGGTGGTAACACATGGTCTGCGGTTGTGAGGCGGTTGGACGTAATGCACGAGGAATTTCTGTTAAAATAGTCTATTTTTAGTTCATGATAATGGGACCACACTTTACAATGTGTTTTTTATTTTTGTTCAGTGTGTGTATAAATTAGTCTTGCGTGTTCTTAAGCGTTCAGCCCCAGAGTCCAGGGAATTTCTTATGGCATACACATCCTGGAATATTAGTGTACATTAGCAGAATAGACCTGTATTAGCTAGCAGACTGTCGGGGCGTGTACTGTGCTTCAAGCATAGCCTACATGCTCAGAAACAGGTATAATCTAGATGCTGAGGCCGTTGTCACGCGCGCGGTGTACTGTCGCACTCAACTAACGAAACGGGATGTGCACTAGCGTCCTTGCTCCAGGGGGTGTACTGGTGCATCAAGCTACAGAAACCAGGATATAAGAATAGCGTCTGTCAGGGGGTGTACTGTGCATAAGCTAAGAAACAGGATATAGACTCAGCGTCCTGTCAGGGGGTGTACTGGTGGATCAAGCTACAGAAACAGGATATAGACTAGGTCTCTCGTAAAGGGGGTGGTACTGGATAGAATCAAGCTACATGCACAAAGGATATAGACTAGCGTCCTGTCAGGGGGGTGTACTGGGTGCTCACAGTACAGAAACGAGGAATAGACTACGCGTCTGTCGGGGGGTGTAACTGGTGCATAAGCCGCTAGAAATCAGAGATAATATGACCTAGCGCACTGTCCAAGCGGGGTGTCTCGGTTGCATAAGCTACCGGAACGGTATCATAGATCTGACGTCCTGGTCTAGGGGGTGTACTGGATGATCAAGCTAAGAACAGGATATATAAGATAGGTCCTGCTCGCAGGGGGTTGTACTGGTGCATCAAAGTACGAACGGATATAAGATAGCGTCTGTCCGGGGGATGTACTGGTGCCTAAGCTAGCAGAAGAGCGCGATATAGGATGCTAGCGTCCTGTTCAGCGGGGTAGTGACTGGTGCATCACTCGACGCAGGAACCAGGATATAGACTGCGTCGTGTCCAGGGGGTGTACAGCCTGGTGCTCAGCTACGAAACAGGAATATAGACTAGCGTCCTGTCCAGGGGGTGTACTGGTGCTCAGCTATATAACAGGATATAGACTAGCGTCCTGCTCCAGGGGGTTGTACTGGTGCATCAAGCTGCAGAAACAGGATATAATGACTAAAGCGTCCTGCCAGAGGGGTGTTTATGGTGGCAAATCGAGCTACGAAAGGATATAGACTAGCGTCCTGTCAGAGGTTTGGGTGTACTGGTGGATTAATACAGAACAGATATATATGACAGCGTCCTGTCAGGGGGTGTACTGTGGATCAAAGTCAACGGATACTCGACTAGCGTCCTGTCCAGGGCGTATAGCTGGCTGCAACCGCTAAGCTGCCAGAAAACGATATAGAGCTAGCGTCTGTCCAGGGGGTGTACTGGTGCATCAAGATGCGAACGGATATAGACTAGCGTCCTGTCCAGGGTGTTATGGTGATCAAGCCTACAGAAACAGGATATCAGACTAGCGTCTGTAGGGGGTGTATCTGGTGCATCAAGCTACAGAAAACAGGATATAGACCTAGCGTCCATGTCAGGGGGTGTACTGGTGCATCAGCTACAGAAACAGGATATACACTAGCGCTCTGTGTAGGGGTAGCGTACTGGTGCATGCAAGCTGCAGACCAGGATATAGACTGCTCTGTCCAGGGGGTGTACTGGGTGCATCAATGCAAGTGCTGCCGAAACAGAGAATATAAGACTAGTGGGATTTAGGTGGGAGACTCGGTGATGAAGCTACAGAAAGGATATAGACTACCTCTGTCCAGGGGTGGTACTGGCTCGCAGCTGCAGAAACGGATATAGGCTCTGCTCTATGAGTGTTTCCGGTTCACCAAGGCTATGAAATAGTTATCTCGAATAATATTTTCATTCTCGTGATATTTTGATCTGAATTTCCAGTGGTTTGTTGTTTGGTGTACCAGATCACGACTGAAGTTTGACGACAACATTGATAGGCACATTTTTATTATGTTCTTGTTTCTTAGGGTAGTCACAGTTGTAAATAAATTCTGATTACAAATTCACACTCTTTATTCTTTCTAAGAATTGAACGTCTTGACGGCTTGGGAAGCAGGAGGGAGAGAGAGAAGCCTACTGGGTTCGTAGCTTCCCGGAGCACAACACACAGACGTGAATCTATGCGGAGGCGGCGCAAATGCTAGTTCTCCTCTCTTGGCCTTTGTTTGTCTACTATTTCCACATTACTGTCTCTGACTCAGGTAACTCAGGTAGAGGGCTGAAAATATTCGCAATATTAATTATAGCGAGTACTTAGATGAATGAAGGATTCAATGAAAGAAATCATTGCTAACATAGAATGAACTTTCATATATCAGGGCATTTCTGAGATGCACTTAGAGCATTCATGTTGATTGATACATCACTCGCAATACATAGGATATTACTCTCTATCCCTGAAGAGGAAGCGAGTGATTTTTATGGGTGGAGTGTTTGCTGCTATATCAATTCAGAGCTCCAATCGCACTGTAATGCTCTATGGGGGATAGTGGTTGCTTGTTTATATATTCCGAGCCATATCTGTAGAACTATGGATATATGGTGGGAAGGTGTGTGCTTTGTAATATCTTTTAAGAGATAACCTGTAAATAGCTTAATGGGGAGGTGTTACTGTATATATTACAGAGCCACATCTGTAATGCTTATTGGGGAGGTGTTTATGTATATATCAGAGCAATCCTGTTGTGTACTTGTATATATTTCAGCAAGTCCAAATCCTGTAAATGCTTATGGGGAGGTGTTCTGTATATACTTTCAGGCACTCTGTCTCCTTATGGGGGAGGTGTTGCTGTATATATTCAGAAGCATATCCTGTAATGCTTATGGGGGGGAGGTGTTCTGTACTATATTCAGAGCCATATCTGTAAATACGTTATGGGGAGGTGTTATGTATAATATTTCGAGCCATATCCGTGATATGCCTTACTCGGTTGGAGGGTGTTCTGTCTTGTATAATATTACAGAGACCATCATCCTGTATTGCTATCTGGGCGGACGGTTGTTCTGTATATATTCAGAGCATATCCTTGTAATGCTTACTGGGGGAGGTGGTCTCACTGTAGTATGTATTTTCAGGCATATCCCTGTATAGCTTTTGGGTTGAAGGTGGTTTAATCTGTTGTCATAAGTAATATATTCAGTAGCAACATATCCATGTAATTGCTTTGGGGAGGTGGTTACTGTATATATTCAGAGCCATATCCTGTAATGCTTATGGGGAGGTGTTGCTGTATATATTCAGAGCATATACTATGAATGCTTATGGGGTAGGTGTTACTGTATATTATTCAGAGCATATCACTGATAATGCTTATGGGGGATGGTGTTGCTGTATATTATTCCGAGCCATAAAATCCCTGTAATGATTAGAGAAGATTTATGTCAAGTGTTATTGAAGTGTTGTGGTTGAGTTCATTGGTTTTACATCTAAAGCTTTTCTTTTTGTGGTGTTGATATATTGGCCACCAAGTGTCTATACAGTCATAACTAATAATGTGTGAATGCTTGATAGTGGTTGGATGTAACAGAGAGTATACTTTCTTGGGGACTGAATATTGACTGGTTTCCATCAGCTGTCCTCTCTCAAGAGGAGGCTTCTCACTGTAGACCAGGTGCCTGTTGTGCTATACACAGATACTACTCAATATTTTCTAGCTGTGAATTAGTGGATTTACAATATTTTGTTTTGGTCTGTATGTGATTTAATGAGGAGCATCAGATGCTGCACTTGATTGAAATGATTTCTTAAGTTATTGATAACATTGCACCTCAAGGACATTCAGCATGCTTGATCCCGAGCCATTAATTGCTTATAAGCTCTTGTCTATGGTTTAGTGTGCTTTAGGGTCTGTATTGTCACTGTTTGCAAAGTGTTGAACATCGACCAGTCCTGAGGTCCTTGGAGCCAGGTTAGTCTTCGACATCCAAGGCTCATACTAACTGGAATGATTGCTCTGTATCATCTTCTTTGGAACATTATCTGACTAGTCTCACAGTCTCTGTCCGCTGAATACATCAATGCTAGGGTTGTGTATGACTGGGGTGTCTTCCAGTAAGTGATGTTGGCAATAAGTTAAAATGTCTCTTGAGCTTTACACAGACAGAGGAATTTTGTTTCCCGCGTGGTCAGGTTTTTGGGTTGCCATTTTTGGGAGAAAGCTTCGCATATAGCTGGGCTGTCGTGCTTTTTATATGAGTGAGTGGCTTCCGTCTGGCCACTATACCATAAAGGCGGCATGGTTGGTGTGTTAGAGATGACTACAGAGATGGTTTGGTCAATATCTGGAAGGTATCTCGCCATCTGCACAGAGGAACTCTGGAGCTCTGTCAGAGTAACCCGGATTCTTGGTCAACTCCGCGCAGGCCCTTTCCGCTGATGCGCAGTTTGGCGGACGGCGAGCTCTAGGGAAGAGATGTATCGACGACTCTACGGACAATTCCTTCGCTCATGGTTGTGGTGTTTGACTCTGACATCGTACGGTCAACTGTGGCTGCCCTTTTATTCAGTAGACAGGTGTGCATTTTCTAAATAATGTCCAATCCAACTTAATTATACCACAGGTGAATACATCATATTGTAGATTGATCTCAAGGATGACAATGGAAACAGGATGCAACCGGAGCTCACTTTCTAGTCTCATAGCAAAGGGTCTGACGATACTATAAGTGTAATAAGGTTTTCGTGTGTATTTATTTCTAATAAATCTGCAAAATGTTTAAAGCCGTTTTGTTTGTCATTATGGGGTAATTGTGGTGTAGATGATGAGGGAAAATAAGTATTATATAATACATTTTAGAATTTAGGCTGTAGCGAAAATTGTGGAAAGTGAAAGGGGTCTAGTATTTCTTTCCAAATGCACTGTATGTATAGTTTCTAACTATGACCAGAGGAATGTGGTTCTCCGCAGGAGGGAAGCAAATAAGGTAAGCGCTTTACTGTTCTAAAGATTTTTCGGCTTCAGCTTTTGAAACTTTTTGAAAATCACAAACCAAGACTTATCAGCACTGCTTACGATATAAAGATGGCATCAAACATATGATAATTAAAGTGGATATGAATAGCAGATCCGGGTGTTGAAGAAATATGGATAAACATTCATGATTCACCATGGTGGCGTAAGGTTGTGGGGTGCTTGGGGCTTGTAGGTCTAGGAGTGTTTAGAGCATTATCTTGTCAGTGGATATAGCATTTGAGGTTTTACATTATGCGATAACCTGTTGTTCAGAGGTATTTATTTAATAGAACTGAGGGTTTTAGTTAAGGCAGAAAGTTCTTGTGAAACTCAATTGTAAGAGCTTATAGTAGGTTGCTTCTGGAGGGAGGAATACAGTGGGTCCTATTCTTTGGGAGGTAGAGTCAGTTAGCCCACATCTCCTAGAAGATCCTTTACTCTTGATTTTTTAAATGCAACTGGATGGGATGGTTCACGAGATGTGAAGTGGGTACGCCTGTTAGATATGTGTGGGGTGGTGGCGTACTATAAGTAAGGTAGGTAATTTGTGTGGTTCACGAGACTAGGAGTTAATCGTATGCAGTGCAATCTACATACTCGGTGCTGCGGGATGCAATGAGATTCGCCAGTACGCTTACTACGTGAGATAGATTTACCGGGGGTGAGTCGAGCTCTCGAACGAGAAGCTTGTCGCAGCGGAATTTCAGAGTGTATGGGCGCTTAAGTATATCCATAGTCTGGCTTCAGATGACAATGCAAGTGAGATTAGAGTATCTGGAGCTTTCATGGGCAGTTCCTCGATAGTCACGCAGACGGATAATCACACACATCTGTGTATTGATTTGAAGTAGGGATAGGTGGCTAGATACAGGGGCAGGTCCTATTTGTTTTCACTTCGTCGCGACCACTTAATCAGATGGGGGCGGCTGGAGGGTAGTGAGAGAGCTGAACGAGATCAGGCTCAAGATGGTAAGCTTTGTGAGATGTGCCTACTATAGGTGGCGGTGAGGGCATCTTTGGCACAGAGGGTTAGAGAGAAGACCCCTCTTCCCTTGTCAAGCGCCTCCCAGATTCGCGCGTACCACTGTTGGGAGCTAGGGACATTGGTTACGCCTGGGAGGTCAGTCTGGATGGGCCTTCTGATTGCCTGCAAGTTGTCATGTAGGGTGTGCTTTGTCTGTTCCGGTCGACTCGGGGCATCCTGGTCATCGTGCCTTGCAAGGTACGAGGGATGCCAAATGGCATGTCGTGAATCTCCTTAAATCGTTGGGGAATAGTCTAGGGAAGGATACCAGATATAGCTGGCGTTTACTAGCTTTGTCTACTTATATGGGGTTTTAGAGATGGGCCTCTGCACACGAACGGGTGCTGTCAATCAAGATGGTGGGGGATCTTGAACCTCTTAGATGCGTCGTAGTGTAGTGCTGATTCGATTCTCTGTGTGCTGCTCGGACTTCATTAGTGATATAGTCATTGTAGGAATAGAGGAGATATGAGAACGGTGACTATGGAGAGATGTTGCTCGACTCGGTTGTTTGTATAACGAGATGGCCCTCAGATAATACATAGTATTTGACGCGTGTTTTGTAGACAGAGAATGCGTTGGCTGTGTTGGTGAATCTTGTAAAAATCGTTACTGAGCATTTCGTATTGTGTGGAGTGTGGGTTGGAGGTATCTGGTTTGTGATCAGGGTTAGATGAGTTCTTTTTCTGTAGCGTAAATAATTATGTCATCGAGAGTCGCTGATCGGTACTGATGGATCGATCTAATATTGTTCTTTGATGATTGTGTCTATGATTAGTATATTTGGAAACTTTGGCTGTTGATTCGCCAGCTAGATCAGATCTGTAGTTGCAGCAGCAAGTATGTTTTAGATAGTGCTTGGGTATCTCATTACAGACAAGTGTCTGAATGGAGCTCTGGTGTTCGCTCATCTTCGGTGCAAAATGTTTCGCAATAGGTGCCTGAGTCTCATCGGGTCACAATGTTAGTGTGGAACACCGAGGATAAGATGTGCTTCTAAGTCCGCTAGCACCACCAAGATTTCGTTTCTGGACATATTCGCTGCATGAGATAGAGCGGGGACAAGAATTTTTCTTCTGTTGTTAATGGATTAAAACCTATGCATACAGTGCTTGTGAGACAATGTTTAAGTAGGGCTCATTTGCAGCGTGGATAAACCACCCCTTTGTTTACCTTGGGCTAGTCAAGCCTGTAGAGTTCAATACTGGAATATGTATTAATGAACTTTGCGGTGATATGAGCAGTCTTGAGGAATCGAGACACGATCTGCTCACATGCATAATCCTCTTGTGGTCAGTCACTTAGCATTAGCCAGTATGCAGAAATCGGGTTAACACTCTTTTTGCGAGAAGTTCTATTGTTTAGTAATAAAAACACACGAGATACTTTATTTACATAAGTTATCGAAGCCACAGACTCTGTATTGCGCTTATGAGACGCTTAAGATTTAGCTCATCGGTGCACGAGTAGTGTCTTTCTAGTAGTCGATCAGGGTGACGGGACTGTTTACCAGAGAGTATGATTGGAGTTCCGACTTGAATCGGTAAAATTAGATTGACGGCTTGGTCACGTATGATTGTGAAAAGGCTCGACTAAGTCGCTTTGGACTGGTCTTAGTAAAGTCCACAAGTTGACAGTACAGAAGATGTTAGGTAGCACAAAGCCAACGTTTGAGTGTCGAAGTGAATTGGTGTTAAGAGCGTCGGATCTTATTGTTCTTCAGAAGCTGGCAGTCGTTCTCAAGGTGCCAGCTCAATTAACTGGTCGCATAATTGTGTCGAGGGGAGGAGGCAGCTTGGTTTGGGGAGGTGACAGAATTACGATGAGATATATCTGATAGCGGCTCAGAGTGTGCTTAAGTGAGAGATGGCGATGAATTTCCAGATTGGATACATAAAGTACATGTACGGCATCGGCCAACATAAGCGGCTTTTATGGTATTGTGGAGACGAAGCATCCTCAGTAACAGACAAAAAGCGATGGCTAGTGAAATCGCCGTTGGAGTTGCAATTAGTGCACTAAGGACTCTGGACACGGGGACACAGATTTCTGGTCTGATGAAAATAGATTTAAACTTTTTGCAAGCATTTCATTTTGGAGGAAGTTGCTGGCTTCTTATAACCTAAGCATGGTGTGTTTTTTTCAGCGGCGAGGATGGACTGGGAGAATACTAGTCAGGAATTAAAGGTAAAGATTGAAGCAAGAGGAAAGTAAGGAGAGGTCCTTGGGAGTGAAACCCTCTAGGACCTCAGACTAGCGGGTCAAGGTTGACCTTTCAGAAGTAAGATGAGAGCAATTCCTGGAATGACATGCCGGAATGGTTCGGGAGACTGAGTCTCTGAAGTGTCCTTTGAGGTGCTGTTTTCAATATTGAATTGTTTATATTTATCAAGTGCTAAGCTTGGATTGCTCTCAAAATTCATCTACATAACAACATTTAATATTTGTAAATCCCATAATTCAGCATAAATTTGGTATGCTCTCGTTATAGCCGCACATCAGTGCACTTGGTTCAGTCGAGGAAGTGCGGGGCTGCATTGAGGGAATCAGGAGGTCATCGCTGTATGGTGAATATAGTGACCAGCCTGCGCGCACGTAATAGCAGTCAAAGTCCTAGATATAGCACGTACTCTAAGATGGTAACTCTAGGATTGGCTGTATATTGTAATCAGAAGTGCTGCACTCCGGGCGGGTTAAGCGCGTTATTTGATATCGAGCAGATCCAGTTTCACGCTCTCTTATTTAGTTACTAGCTCAGCGTTAGCACTTGGTGGCCTGGATATCGCTAAGGAAGCGCGCGGGTAACACTATAGCAAGCAAGGTTATATGTATGATGGATTACGTAGTAAAGCCTGCAGAGCCACAAACAAGCTCTCACATTTAAACACTATTGTAATAAAGAATCTTCTTAAATCATTATCAGGGCATACTGGCTCTCTGATATATACGCAACAACTCCCATCTATGAATTAAGCATTTCAGGATATGGCTGGATATAATACAGTAAACAGGTTCCCGACAATAGAGCTACTTCAATATGCGGTATAACTGGATCGTTGGCTTGATAAGTAGTAATAACAGCAACACATATGCACTCGGTATTAAAGAATATTACTAAAGATCGGGGCACTCATCCATGCCATCTCGGCTCTGATATTCTACGTTAATAGACCATCCAATATCTAGAGCTGCTTATATTGGGATAGATTGGCTTCTTGTATATTCTCAGCTCAAAACTTTTACTGCCACTTGTCATTGTCCCGGGATTATGGCTTCCTGCTGACATCCTATAGCAGTGATTTTCCTACCACATCAGATGAGCCTTACCGCATGTGGACTAATAAACTAGCAGAATTTAGCACAGCATATACACACGCAACGTAGCCTGCTTAGCCATATATAAATGCATGTGCAGGGAGTCTTCTATGGTATGGACCTTATTGCAATAATGCACGTTCCTGTCTTCACTCGCACCCTCAGTGATGGCCCTTATTTAGCAATGGCATTGTGATATGGTGGAGACTTGATCGATCGACATAAGTTTATTCATAAGTGAGGCACCCTCGCTTCCCATAAGCCGCGTATTAAATTTGGATATGGCATTGAATAGTACATAGATAAACTACGTGTTTTTTACCCCTCTTCAAAGTGATAGGGTAGAATGTGCTCTGAAATACATAGCTCGCTCTACACGTACCGCTTCAAAGCACATTAGTGAAAAGGGGTGGCTCTGAATAATACTAGAATACTTAGAATCTGTGTCACCATGGGGCGTGACCGGTAAGCATTAAACATCTGGGTTCTTCTCATGATGCTGAATAGTGTATTGTCCTGCGTCGTGCTCTATTTGAAGACATTAACGAGTCAACGGGGATGCTGAGTTCATGACATAGATAGTATGCCAGATTGCATAGTCCCCCAATGAAGCAAGCCTCACTTCTGGGTTGTCTGGTCGTTCTGCCTGACATTTAGGGTAAGTACCCTCCCCATTTCACCTGCATTCTGTTAGGGGTCATGATTCTTTAGGTCCTTGAAGGTACTACGACAACTTTGGAGGGCTCTGATGGAGTCCTTCCTCCCATAAGACTGTGATTCCGGATAAGCTGGCCATGCTTTGAATATACTTTTCACTATGCAACACGGTGCCCATAAGAACTCTTCTCTCTATTCTGTGTGACCGATATTTTTCCAGTCTGTGTTCAGTGTATATAGTCATCTGCTTGGTGGCAGAAGTGTGAGTTGCGCTAGCTGGACTCTAAATCTAAGGACTAGACGATCCTGGTTCGAGGTGACAGGCTCTGTAGAGCACCGGCTCGACCGGAGACTTCACGAAAATGGGCATGCACCAATCGAGCCACGCCTATAACGAGGCGCGTTGCTCGTGGAACTCACTGGGCTATGACACACCTTCCCCATGCCATTTTGTCGCTGGGATGTAGGGAATATTACGAGTGGCTTGTAATTGTGGATGTTTCTTTTAGTCGCGCGGCATACTCCATCAAATGAGAACTTGCCCTTCGTGAGAGTGGGCCTGGAGCGCAGGGGAGTATACACTGGAATGTGACTTTAATCTAGATGTTGATCGCACGTGATATTTTGCTAGGTGATGTAACCTCTTTTCTAAGGTTCTTAGCGTTATTCTGGTGCGATACATTGGGTTTGTCGCAGCCTTTCTGACTAGAGGCTTTCGCCTCGGAGCTTAGACAGTATCAGGGTGGAGCAATAGAGTGCTCTAAGAGCACGAGTGCGATGGGGGTAATTATTGCGTGTTCTTGCGGTAGGAAGCTTAGCCGCCGCTGGGCTCTCATAGACAGTTGGTCTGTTGTGTGTGTGTTGTCGCTGCGTGGTTGGGTACGGTGTTGGTAACCGGCTGCTGAATCGGAGGTACAAATAGTGTGTGGAGCTCTCTATGCCCATGAATATGTGGCAAGGAGCATATAAAGCGGGGTAGAATCAAACATTATGCTTAAAGAAATTACGTAGAGAATAGGAGGGTGGACTCTTTGTTATGATACAGTGTATTCAATGTTTTGTCATAATCTGTTGCTCGCCGGCGACGAAAAACGCAGCGTGATATATAAACAAGTTACGATGTACGTCAACTGTATAGTACATGATAATGTTTTTTTTAGGAGGCGTGAGGGGTCAGTGAGATGAAACAAAGCTCGGAGACCATTAAAGTGGTAATATGCCAGATTATGCTGATAAAGTGTAGTGACAGTCCAATATAGTGTGAAATGGAATAAATACTTTTTCTATAATATATTCTCTTTGACTAAGTTGTGTGGACACGCAGTATTGATATCTAGTGTGCATTTCAAGGCGCATGGCGCATAATATGTGATTTGTTCCTGCAGCCTACTAGTTGCGAATCTCTAGTGTAATCACAATTTGTGGACAAGTGTAACGTCTAGGTCTGTTATGCGCTAATAGACGAGCTACCCTGGGTCCTATATACTGTGCTTGCATGCAGTTACTAGGTAATTCGACCACCCTTGTGTATGGATGACGAGTCAGTTTTCGATCCTGTTTCTGCAGCTTGGCTGTCGCTTAGCGCCCTCAGTGATACTGATCACCAGTTTTTTTTCAAGGTAATCATTACTGTAGACGCAGCCCTGGTCCATTGGAATTTACGTTTGGACCACTATCATTATCTCTCTGTCTCAAGGCGTCAGATAGACTTCCATGACACTGGCAGGATAAAGTACATCTTACGACCAGTAGACCTTTGGGCAGTGGGACTCTGGACTCAGCTAACGGTCCATCTGTTCTTCTGTGGGGCTGAATGGCAACGCGTGTGTGACGCCACCGTGGAGAAAACGAGACATGACGTAGTTACTCCTTTATCTGTTTTCGTTGCGGTCTGTGATGAAATCACTAGGTAAATCAGGAGATTTGCCTAGGCAGAGTCACTCCTTGGTAGGACAGTAGTGGACTTAAGTCTCCTGTTGTTGGATCACTCCGCTTGATGCTATACAGATCCGCTAGCTCACCTTGGGAATGGGACATCGCTCAGTTTTGCTAAGTAGTCGTTTGGCTTGGAGACGACCCTTGACTGCAGAACATAGTCATGACAGAAGATCGCGCATCAGAGCCATGTATGGCAACAGATTGAGTCTGCTGATCGCATGTATTGTGGGTGGATGTGTTTTAGCAGCTCTTGGAGTGCGCAGTGAGGGAAATGCGCCTCATCTGTCACAAGAATAACATCGGTTCATCGTAAGCCTTATTCACTGGTTCTTTGCGTTACAGCAACTCGCTCTGCGAACATCAATATTCCAGACTCAGACACACCTGGACGCGCCTGGTTCGGCTCTATACTTACCTGTCCTGTTGATGAACACGGCCCCTTGAATTGGCCCGCAAGATAATCTTGGAAGGGTTAATACGTCCTCAAGTTAAAGCTAGTATTCTGTCTAAGTTATTGACTTGCTGTCTTCTCCACCGTAAACGGTCTTTGTTGACATCGCTGTCAAGGGTCGCTGGTTGACCCTACTCACCTAAATACGATGTTTTTGCATTACGTCGGCCTTTGAATCTTGAATCCATAGTAAAAGGTTGGTAGCATGGGACATTTCGGGTAACGCCTCAGTCTCTCGTGTATGTCAGGTCTCTTGTTGCTTGATAAGTCCTTGCTGGTCGCGACAACGTAGTGTCGACATTAGCTCTAATGTGGCAACCACTTGGAGCGACGCGACGATGTTTTGTCTTAGTAGTGAGATCTAATCTTGAGTTTGTCTGTGGAGCTATGATGTCGCCACATAATTTAATTCCTAATAGTTACCGTCTTAGGGCCTAGCCGCGAAAAGAATTATGGTGCATCATCGTCACGTCTAGGTTTTGTCGGCTTGATGCTTCCTAGAATAGAGACGCTGCCACGTGGACAGACGGGGCTAATAACTATCTCTGTCTTTTGTGTTTGTAATGGCGATACAACCTGTACAGTTAAACAAGTCACGCTAGTAGAGTATGCAGTATGGTCCTCCCATTGGCCGGATCGCGATTAGTTTTTAGTACTAGTTTTGTAGCTGATGGCCAGTATATTCAATCAGGCCCACCTCGCGCCAGAGACGCTACTTTGTTACGCTCACAGACGTATCATCTCTGGCTAAAGGTTTAGCTGACATGCGGTCACGTTGTTTGTCTCCCTGGCCGGACGCTAGTTCTATATCCTAGTTTCTTGTCGCTTGATGCAACCAGACCCTGGCAGGACGTGTATAAGGTGCTCTCTATATCCTGTTTTAGTAGCTTGATGCCCACCCAGTCACACCTGGAGGAGCTAGTCTATATCCTGTTTCTGTACGCTTGTGCACAGTACATCCCTGGACAGGAATACGCTAGTTCTATATCTGTTTTGTAGCTTGATCCCAGTAGTGAGTAGGTAATTTAGGTTCGCCGTCTGGCAGGTAGCTAGGTGTTCTAGGTACGGGATACTATCTGTTTTGTAGCTGTGATGCATCTCAGTACCTGGCAGGACGCTAGTTATATCCTGTTCTGTAGCTTGATGCACAGTACATCACCCTGGACAGTACGCTAGTTATATCCGTGTTTCTGTGTTGAATTGCAACCAGTACACACTGGACAGGAGCTAGTGCATTCCTGTTTTCTGTAGTTGTGCACAGTAACCTGGACAGGACGCTATATATCGCTGTTTCGTAGCATAGGAGCTTTGATGCCCCAGTACTGTCAAGTTCCCCTGGAAGACGCTTAGCTAGTACAGGTATTTCTCGTATGATGTCTAATATTATCGAAGGGATTTTTTATGCAAGAACCCGGGTGGTTGAACTGTACAAAAAAAGTTTTTACGCAGGATCCTTGAACAAATAAGTATACACACATGTAAAGGTGTTGGTCCTTATGTATATGCGAACTGAAAAAAAACTGATGTTTGAGATTCGCAGTACGTCAACGGGCTCTACAACGCAGAATGTGTTCCGGAGCTTAACACGAACTCCACTGCAGGATTGTTGGGGTGGGAGACTATATATGTTTTTGTAATATATATGTTTGGAACTATCAATCACAAAATAAAGCTAGACAGTCAGTGGAATTGTTAATTTGATGCAAAGAACAGCATTAACATGGCAAATGGCTAGAAATTGCAGGAAATTCTCTTTAAATGCAAATTTTCTCTCGTTTTGCAACGTGTAGAATAGCAGGAATTATAACTTAACCGCAATTTTAAATGTATCTCGGATCCCATTGAAATTTGAATTGCAAGAATGGCTTTAAAAAATGCCACGAAACAAAGGGGCTTAATTCTCTACTTTCAGCGCGGAAGTGGCCGAACTGCCGCGGAGCAGTTCTGAGCCATAAAAACCCTGGAATTACTCCTCGAGGTTTCAGCAACAATTTAATCAGAATATATTAAAGGATACATTCTTTGTTCTCGTTTTGTATATGTTCTTGTATCCACATTTGCTTGATTGGATCACGAGCATCTTATGTTCATTTTCTGTGTGGCCGATTTCTTGATTGGTGTGTGATAAGAAGGAAAAACATAGTTCGGCAGCTGCTACATCAGACATACGGTAAGACTTCTGTAAGGCAGGAGCTGCAGTAGTTAATAATATTCTGTAAATGCTGGATCAACACGTTGTGTTAGTGCGCTGAAGGCGGTTGATAATAAATTTACCGATGATTCATCACTTTTTAATCCAAACGAGGTTTTGCGTAAAGGCAATAAAATCTAAACTTTTAGTTTTAGGCTGATGTGCTGCAAGGTTCCGCTCTCCCTTCCTTTGTTTTTAGGAGCATATACCACGTGGTGATGTGAAGCTGAACTGAGGTTCCACACTTCCAGTCTTGGTGGTAATGACAACTTAAGTTGGTTCACTGCATTTAGTCAAGAAAAAAATTATTAGAGCTGAAAGAGGACAGAATGCTATGAAACACATTCGGTTGACTCCTGTTTATTGGTGGATTGAATTGTACTGAGTTTCTAGAGGACTTTGTGCATCTTGGTTAAAATAAAACAATGGTTTATATCCCTAGGGGACAAGTGTTAGCAAAGCAAGCTGAAAGGTAAATTCTGAGTATTTCTCGAACTGTCCACAATTAAAAGTGTGGTATGCAGAGATGAGAGTTGTAGTTTTTTTGAGATTTATTTAGATAATCTGCGCGTCCGATCTGGTTTTGGATGGACAAATCCATGTTTGTGATGTCATGAGGGAAGCAACACGTGCCTAGGTCTATTTCTCAGGCATGTAAGGCAGGCGCTTGCTGTGAGTAAAGCATCTCAGGTAGAATAATATGTAGATTGGTTGAAACGGAAGCTAGCGATTGTTACTGGAAAAGAGGCTTTATAAAGTGTAATGAATGAAAGGTATTAGTCTGTATGTAATTACGTAAGTATAGATGATTTGTCTAAGACGAGAGCATGGTTTTCTTAGAAATCTAAAGGTAAAATAGGCGCCAAACACAACTGTGCAATGATATATGGTATGTAATAAATGTTTCTCCGAACAGAACAATTACAGTGATGTAGATCATGGCCTGTTGCTTGGGAGGTGCAACGGTCTATTTTGTGGAGCAGATGCATTGTATGAGTAGTGAGTACTTGTGTATGATATAATTGTTGAGTAGAAGAATGGAGATAAGATAAATTTGTTGACGAATGTGGCACAGAGGTAGGACCGGTAGTTTTGGAGACGTATGACAATTTCTGGTGTAACGGCTGAAACTGCAATGGACTTATGATATGTGATATTGTATATTGCTATCTACTACTGGTTTGTAAGTGACCCAATAAGTATAATTATCTCTCAGCATTTAGCCAATATTGATATTAACTCTTGTCTTGTGACTCTAGCTTAGCTAGCGACTAATACATTTATTATGTTTTCTGGCTAGCGTAAACTATTCGTAAGTTAGCTAAGTGAGCAAACAAAAACGTACCCACAGATAACACTTAAGCCTACATAAACATAATACTGGGAAATATTGCAGAATGTTTAAAACCAAGTCGTATGAATAGATAACCCACCCGGGTTTATAAAGTTGTCTAGATGTTTATTTGTTTGTTCTCTCATAAGCGTGCGTGGTAGTGTTTTTTTCCTTTGGGTTTGGGTTGGACGGATGCTTCCCACTTTAATGTGCATATCGCCACCACCTGTAACTGAAGTGTTAGGCGAGTCCGGGTCCGAATTAAATTTCATTAATTATTTGTTCCTCTACGAAAGTGGAAATAAGAACTAGACAACAAAATCATCGAGCTTTTGCTTGATACGGACGGGATTATTCTTCTAGGTGGGGGTTACCGACGTTATAGGTGCATTAATACGGGGGATGTAATCTAGGGTTCAGAGCATTGGGACAGTAACATGAAAGGTTGCTACTTATCGAATCCCGAGCTGAAAGGTACTAATCTAGGCTATCGTTCTGCCTGAAAATGCAATTTAGAACCCACTTCTATGCCTAGTCATTAACGTAAAATAGAATTTGGTTCTTAACTGATGCCTATTAATAAGGTTAAGTAATTGTTGATTTGAATGTGCCACCGGCATACTTGGAGTGTGGGCAGCCTTTGTCGTTTAATAAAATATTAAGTTATTGGAGTTACTACGCTCATATATACTCTTTCAAACTAATGTTCTGCTTCAGTGTAGATCCACGATTCCATCGGTTGCTCCTGTATCATTGCAGTGGATCAAACCTACGATGAGCATCCCCCCCCCTCCCACTGCCGTAACTATGGACTCATCGCTCCAACTCCTTCCACTAAACGTCAAGTAACATGTATTGGTCAATACATATGGTTGAGCAGATTGTAATTAGCGAAGTGCTGTGTGTTCTAGGTTTCGTGTGCCAGGGTAATTATCTTTATAGATGGTGTTACATTCGCAACAACTACTAATACATCTAAAGGAGTGAATGAGAATATGTATACGCAAGAATACTTTTTGGCTCTCCTCTGTGATGTTTATGTGGACTTATTTGCCCTTCCTCGGCGCTCTCACTCAGACGTTGGGCCGACTGGCCGAGAGAGTTGGAACTCTTCAATGACTCTTCTTCTGCTCCATAGAGACTCTGCTCCTTTCAACCACGAGGGTCGCAATTTCTCTCTGCAGCTTTTTTGGTTCTGTTGGTCTGTCCCATCTGTCGGCTTCGAGTACTTTGTTCGCTTGTTGTAGTCTATAGGCGTTGTCTGTTTATCTATCGATCTCGCTTAGAAGAGAGATACGCAGAGCTCGACAGAAGCCGTCGATACCATGTACGTAAATGTCTTGGATTGTTTCAGGCATGTAGTGGCGGTGGAAGGGTTGGATTTAGTGGTAGTCTCTTTTACAAATCTAAATTGGTGATTAGTGCGGCTGGTGATCGAAAGGACATGTTTTAAATGACGATGTAAAAGAGTCGTGAGAGTGGTGGTCTGGGTTAGAAGAGTGGGACGGGAAGTAGGTATGGAGGATGTTGTAATGAAGTTTGGCTAGGGGTGGTTGGATACTGTGCAAGCGACGAGAAGTTTTGTGGATGGACAATAAGATTGAAAAAATAGCTGGGGATAGAAGAAAAGAAGCAGGATGTGCTGAGAGTGGATCTTGGTTGGGTATATGTGAGGGGAACTGGATGTTCTTGAATACAATGGAACAGGTAGATATTGAGGCGAAATGTGGTAAGGTAGAAAGTGTGTCGAGAGATAAAGATAATCAGTGTAGGATGTGTAGAACACATCTAGCTATGTTTTACACAAACCATTCCGTGACATTTGATATCCTGTAGTGCTGGTGTTGGGCCACGATGGGTTGAGTCAGTTGCCTTTGGTACTGTGCATCAGGCCTTTAGATGTCTTAAAGTTGGAAACCTTCTGTCAAATAGAGGAGGAGTAATGGAATAGAGTGGTCTAGTGTGGACGTATAGATATTGAAGAGTTGATTCAGTTGTTTGTCTGTTGTCTCTGTGTGGTGGATGACGGTGAACCCGTATATATTATTAAGTGAAAATATGTTGCTATTTAGTTATTTACTCATTGTGTTAATAATATAATTAAAGTATTTATTCGGTGATCTGATCACATTGTGATCTTCCTGATCCAGATTTGATTGACGCATTACTTTTAAGCCAGTGTGAGACGAGGCAAGGAGTAATGTAAGTGTTTATGTAGTGAATTATGTAGTTGCATTTGTTTTATTTGTTGCTCGTTTTGTTTCTGTTTTTGGTCCAGGGGCTAATTGTTGTTCATAATACACTAATACAGGTTAGGCGTAGGAGTTTGGTTTATGTTTAAAGACAATTTGCTTGTTCTGGATGTGATCTGAGGTACTAAAGGAGGGTGTGCACGCTTTGCAATGTCAGAGCTCCGTAGCCTTGCAGCGTCTGTGGACCTTTGCAGGAGGACATTGAGCTCCGCAGCATCGCTTGCGCTCCCATTTTGGTAACATGAGGTTGGGCTGTATAGCTCACATTTACATAATTGTTGGTTGAGTGGGGCGGGAGGTCTGTATAGACACAAATCTATAGACAGCTCTGCTCGCTCACAAGCTGACAAGAAGTATGAATGCCTGAACTTGGCTAAAGGGGGGGGTAGATTGGAGGCGTGTGAGTAAATTAGAAAGATGCTAGTAATAGGCATGCAATGGTGGAAGGAGGATTGGACATGACAGTATATGGGGATCTTTGGTGTTTATAGGGAGAGACTCAAGGATTGTGGATAGACTAACCTTTCGCATAGGCTTATTGTTGCTTTAGGTGTGTTTGAAATTTTATTGTCTTGGAGTAATGTCAGGGCAGAGGGGTGGTGACTCGGAGGGTGAGTGAGGTAAGTATGTAGATGTAGGTAAGTTGATTATAAGTGACTATGCATTACAGTTAACGGAGAGAGTAGGTAAGGATAGCGTAGAAGAGGGGGTGGGTATGCAAACAGCTGGGTAGCTCATTTGATTAGAGTGGTTCATGTGGGTTTGCCTGTTTGATGGTTTGTCGGAGGGCATAGCGGGATTTCTTATAAGCTTCCGGGTTAGAGTCCCGCTCCTTGAAAGCGGCAGCTCTAGCCTTTAGCTCAGTGCGGATGTTGCCTGTAATCTATGGCTTCTGGTTGGGGTATGTACATACAGTCACTGTGGGGACGACGTCATCGATGCACTTATTGATGAAGCCAATGACTGATGTGGTGTACTCCTCAATGCCGTCGGAAGAATCCCAGAACATATCCCAGTCTGTGCTAGCAAAACAGTCCTGTAGCTTAGCATCTGCTTCATCTGTCCACCTTTATATTGACCGAGTCACTGGTGCTTCCTGACTTAATTTTTGCTTGTTAGCAGGAATGAGGAGGATAGAATTATGGTCAGATTTGCCAAATGGAGGGTGAGGGAGAGCTTTGTATGTGTCTCTGTGTGGGAGTAAAGGTGGTCTAGAGTTTTTTCCCTCTGGTTGCACATGTAACATGCTGATAGAAATTTGGTAAAACTGATTTAAGTTTCCCTGCATTAAAGTCCCCGGCCACTAGGAGCGCTGCCTCTGGGTGAGCGTTTTTCTGTTCGCTTATGGGCGGAATACAGCTCATTGAGTGCGGTCTCAGTGCGAGCATCGGTCTGTGGTGGTATGTAGACAGCTACTAAATACAGATGAAAACTCTCTAGGTAGATAGTGTGGTCTACAGCTTATCATGAGATTCTCTACCTCACGCGAGCAAAACCTCGAGACTTCCTTAGATATCGTGCACCAGCTGTTTACAATATATAGTCGGCCCCCCTTGTCTTACCAGACGCCGCTGTKCTGTCCTGCCGATACAGCGTATAACCAGCCAGCTGTATGTTGATAATGTCGTCGTTCAGCCACGACTCTGTGAAGCATAAGATAGTACAGTTTTTAATGTCCCGTTGGTAGTTTAATCTTCCTCGAAGGTCGTCGATTTTATTTTCCAATGATTGCACGTTTGATAGTAGAACGGAAGGCAGTGTGGGTTTATTCCATCGCCTACGAATTMTCAGAAGGCAGCCCGCTCTCCGTTCTCTTTTTCTCTGTCTTCTCTTCACGCGAATGACGGGGATTTGGGCCTGTTCACGGGTAAGCAGTATGTCCTTCAAGTCGGGCT
>NW_019942731.1:181350-192177 GCF_002910315.2 Salvelinus sp. IW2-2015 | reverse complement strand
CAAGTTTGTTAACAATATTTGTAATTTCTTATAAGATAGCTAATGTTAGCTTCACCACTTTGACTTGTAACGTTAGTTATCTAGCTAGCTAACAGTATATGTTTTAAATTACCTWAATGTAAATSCTAGCTAGCTACCGTTAGCTAAGTTAGTTGTCCAGCTTGACAGTAACTGTTTAATATTAGCTGATTTGTGTGTTCTTGTAATGTCTTTTTTGCCTAAAAAGCTAGCTAGTTACTTCAGCACAAGTTATATAAAACTCCCTGTAGACTCAGTTCCACAATTMTTGTCATGTTGTTGATGCCATAGAAATAGAATGAATAGAACAGACTTGGAACCTCTATCTACAGATAGAACAATGACAGATATTTTACCGGATGTATAAATGTGAAGCATCCGGTTAACGTTTCCACTCACTAGCAAATAATGGTGGTGAGTGGAAGCCCAGTGGGCGGCAGTGGTAGGAGATGGATTCTGGCCAACATTCTACTAATTTCCTCATTGATGAAAGAGTTGATCTCTTCAGTTTTCTGTTTCGAAAACCAGAGTGGACTAAGTTTATTTTTTATTTTTTTTGTAGTCTTTAACCTTTGCCAAACTTTCAAAAAAGTGTGTTTAGGAGTGCAAGAGTGAATTTAGTTATTGCACACTCACACTTCACAGAGTAGTTTATATCGAAAATAAGCTAGTACCCCCTTTCTTGTTCTGCCTACTGTGATTAATTTGCTCCGATTGGTGACAACAAGCTGTGGTCTGTCTTGGGTTAGCTATTAACATCTTTGCTTGAACCCTGGCAAGTTCACTGGTAAACTCAAGGATACACTCGCAATGGCTGCCTGTTATTGTGAAGCCATTTCCATGGTAATTTAAAATGGCCTATYAACTGATGCTGGATTTCCATGGTAATGTAGAATGTTCATTCAAATGTCAGCTGATGTAGCTCATGTGATGGAATGTATTTTTTTTGTCTAATGTCAGTTGAGTTGACTCAACAAATCACAGCACAGATTGAAGGGTACACTTCCTGCTTTTACTTCCTGCCATGGGTACACTCAAAATGGCTGGCAGGCCACCCTTTATTCCATCATTGACTTGAATGGGGATTCCCGTTCTATTTATTTCTATGGTTGATTCTCTTCCTCCACAGCAAGCTGAAGAAACTGAGTGAAGACAGTCTCACAAAACAACCTGAGGAGGTCTTTGATGTTCTGGAAAAACTTGGTGAAGGGTGAGAATATTCATTCATCATACATTTCCTTACATCGTTATAACATTTCTAATGAAAAGAGATGTTTGTGTACATTGACATTATGATAATGACTAGAATTTTTATGAAATGGCTGGAACCACTAATATGTTATACAGGATCCTGGTCTTTGGTACTTTCTGCATCATTTCCACTGTCTTCATCTCCYCCAGGTCCTATGGCAGTGTGTTTAAAGCCATCCATAAGGAGTCAGGCCAGGTGGTGGCTATCAAACAGGTGCCTGTTGAGTCAGACCTCCAGGAGATCATCAAGGAGATATCCATCATGCAGCAGTGTGACAGGTCTGTATGAGAGGATAGACTCTCTGGCCCAGCCTTTCAACAGGCAGAGCTAGCATGGCTCCAGAGGCTAGTGAGAGGAGAACAGTCTCCTCCTCCATAWTCACATGGCTATCTCTCTACTACACCAGTACACCACACTCTGTTTGGTTACCTAAGTTCAGCAAAATGTTCTGTCTCTCCTCCTGTCCAGCCCCTATGTGGTGAAGTACTATGGCAGAACCAGTACCACACACTCTGTTACTAGAAGCAGTACCACACACTCTGTTACTAGAACCAATAACACACACTCTGTTACTAGAACCAGTAACACACACTCTGTTACTAGAACCAGTAATTGTTTGTTCTGTCTCCTGTCCAGTCCCTATGTGGTGAATACTATGGCAGCTACTTTAAGAACACAGACCTGTGGATAGTGATGGAGTACTGTGGAGCCGGCTCTGTTTCAAGACATCATCAGACTACGCAATAAAACGGTCAGTATATTGACTAAAAGTGTGACAATGAAGATGACCTTTGGTGCTTCGGTAACCTTTTACCATTCATGGTCATGTTTTTAATGTGTATTCATAGACTACTGAATTACCAGAATGAATCATTAATACCATCTCCTCTTGTATAGCTCCACAGAGGATGAAATCGCCACCATCCTCAAGTCCACATTGAAAGGTCTGGAGATCTGCATTTCATGAGGAATCCACAGAGACATCCAAGGCAGGCAACATTCTCCTCAACACAGAGGGCCATGCCAAACTGGCTGACATTTGGGTAGCCGGGACAACTCACGGTCTGTCTGCCTGCCTGTCTGTCTGTCTTCAACTCTCTGTCTCGCTGAAGGTGAATTCTGACTGTGTCTAACGATGTAATCTGGTGTCAGTTTTATCAGGAGTTCTTATTATCTTGATTTATGTTAGTGATTGGCAGTGAATCACAGTATTTATATATAGATTATCTTGACTTTATAGGATTGTAGCAGTGAATCACAGTAGTTTATATATAGATTATCTTGACTTTATAGTGATTGTAGCAGTGATCACAGTAGTTTTAGTATATACAGTGAGGGGGGGGAAAGTATTTGATCCTCTGCTGATTTTGACGTACGTTTGCCCACTGACAAAGAAAATGATCAGTCTATAATTTTAATGTAGTTTATTTGAAACAGTGAGACAGAATAACAACAAAAAATCCAGAAAAACACATGTTATAAATTGATTTTAATGAGGGAAATAAGTATTTGACCCCTCTGCAAAAACATAGACTTAGTACTTGTTGCAAAACCCTTGTTGGCAATCACAGAGGTCAGACGTTTCTTGTAGTTGGCACCAGGTTTGCACACATCTCAGGAGGATTTTGTCCCACTCCTCTTTGCAGATCTTTTCAAGTCATTAAGGTTTCGAGGCTGACGTTTGACAACTCGAACCTTCAGCTCCTCCACAGATTTTCTATGGGATTAAGGTCTGGAGCTGGCTAGGCACTCCAGGACCTTAATGTGCTTCTTCTTGAGCCACTTCCTTGTTGCCTTGGCCGTGTGTTTGGGTCATTGTCATGCTGGAATACCCATCCACGACCCATTTTCACATGCCCTGGCTGAGGGAAGGAGGTTCTCACCAAGATTTGACTGTACATGGCCCCGTCCATCGTCCCTTTGATGCGGTGAAGTTGTCCTGTCCCCTTAGCAGAAAAACCCCCAAAGCATTAATGTTTCCACCTCCATGTTTGACGGTGGGATGGTTTTCTTGGGGTCATAGGCAGCATTCCTCCTCCTCCAAACACGGCGAGTTGAGTTGATGCCAAAGAGCTCCATTTTGTCTCATCTGACCACAACACTTTCACCCAGTTGTCCTCTGAATCATCAGATGTTCATGGCAAACTTCAGACGGGCATGTTGTGCTTTCTTGAGCAGGGGACCTTGCGGACGCTGCAGGATTCAGTCCCTTTCACGGCGTAGTGTGTTACAATGTTTTCTTGATGACTATGGTCCCAGCTGCCTTGAGACATCATTGAAGAGATCCTCCTGTGTAGTTCTGGGCTGATTTCTCACCGTTCTCATGATCATTGCAACTCCACGAGGTGAGATTCTGCATGGAGCCCAGGCCGAGGGAGATTGACAGTTCTTTTTGTGTTTCTTCATTTGCGAATAATCGCACCAACTGTTGGTCACCTTCTCACCAAGCTGCTTGGCGATGGTCTTTGTAGCCATTCCAGCCTTGTGTAGGTCTACAATCTTGTCCCTGACATCCTTGGAGAGCTCTTTGGTCTTGGCATGGTGGAGAGTTGGAAGTCTGATTGATTGCTTCTGTGGACAGGTGTTTTTTATACAGAACACGCTGAGATTAGGAGCACTCCCTTTAAGAGTGTGTTCCTAATCTCAGCTCGTTACTGTATAAAGACACCTGGAGCCAGACAATCTTTCTGATTGAGAGGGTAAATACTTATTTCCCTCATTAAAATGCAAATTTACATTACATTTAAGTCATTTAGCAGACCGCTTTATTCCAGAGCACTTACAAATTGGTGCATTCACTTATGATATCCAGTGGAACAACCACTTTACAATCAATTATAACATTTTTGACATGCGTTTTTTTCTGGATTTTTTTGTTGTTATTCTGTCTCTCACTGTTCAAATAAAACTACGATTCAAATTATAAACTGATCATTTCTTTGTCAGTGGGCAAACGTAAAATCAGCAGGGGTCAAATACTTTTCCTCCTCACTGTAGATTATCTTGACTTTATAGTGATTGTAGCAGTGAATCACAGTAGTTATTATATAGATTAGACTAATGCTCGTATTATTCTTGTCCCTGTAGCGACACGATGCAAAGCGGAACACGTGTATGAACTCCGTTCTGGATGGCTCCAGAGGTCATCCAGGAGATAGGATATAACTGTGTGGCAGACATCTGGTCCCTGGGCATCACCTCTATAGAGATGGCTGAGGGAAAACCTCCCTACGCTGATATACATCCTATGAGGGTGAGTCTGGGCAGGACAGATGTGTGGTTTGGAGATGTATTGCAGTCAGGCTACATGTTGATGCTGCTAATTGGGGAAGGGGGGATACCTATTCAGTTGTACAACTGAATGTATTCAAACTGAAATGTATCTTCCTCATTTAACCCAACCTCTCTGAATCAGAGAGGTGAGGGGGGTGGCCTTCCTGAATCCACGTCCTAGCTAATGACTCGTTGGCGGCTATAGCTGTAAAATAAGGACTCTGGAATACTCCAGACAACTTTGATTCTGAAAGATCCAGTTTGGATCAAATCCCCTCACAAAAAATGTGAAGTGTCACATGCTTGATCAACAACAGGTGTAGACTACCAGTGAAATGCTTCCGGTCCTTTTCACACAATGCAGAGTTAAAGATAAATATAGTGACAACGGGTAAATACAGTGTTATTCAATAATCAGTAAAAATAACATGGCTATATACAGGGAGTACATGTAAATAACATGGCTATATACAGGGAGTACCATGATATACATGGCTATATACAGGGAGTACCGGGTAATAACATGGCTATATACAGGGAAGTACCGGGTAATAACATGGCTATATACAGGGAGTACCAGGTATAACATGGCTATATACAGGGAGTACCAGATAATAACATGGTTATATCAGGGATGTACCAGGTAATAACATGGCTATATACAGGGAGTACCATGTAATAACATGGCTATATACAGGGAGTACCAGGTAATAACATGGTTATATACAGGGAGTACCAGGTAATAACATGGCTATATACAGGGAAGTACGCATGTAATAAACATGGCTATATACAGGGAGTACCAGGTAATAACATGGCTATATACAGGGAGTACCAGGTATAACATGGCTTTACAGGGAGTACATGTAATACTGGTTATACAGAGGAGTACCAGGTAATAACATGGCTATATACAGGGAGTACCAGGTTAACCATGGATATTACAGGGAGTACCAGGTAAAAACATGGTTATATACAGGGAGTACCAGGTAATAACATGGCTATATACAGGGAGTCCATGTTACGTGGCTATATCAGGAGTACAGGTAATAACGTGGCTATATACAGGGAGTACCAGGTAATACCGTGGCTATAATACAGGGAGTACCGGTAATCAACGTGGTTATATACAGGGAGTACCGGGTAATAACGTGGCTATATACAGGGAGTACCCGGGAATAACGCGGCTATATGCAGGGAGTACCGGGTAATAACGCGCTATATGCAGGAGTACCGGGTAAATAACGCGGCATACTGCAGGGAGTCCGGGTAATAACGCGGCTATATGCAGGGAGTACCGGTAATAACGCGGCTATTATGCAGGGAGTAACCGGGTATAACGCGGCTATATGCCAGGGAGTACCGGGTAATAACGCGGCTATATGCAGGGAGTAACCGGGTAATAACGCGGCTATATGCAGGGAGTACCGGGTAATAACGCGGCATATGCAGGGAGTACCGGGTTAATTAACACGCGGCTATATGCAGGGAGTACCGGGTAATAACGCGGCCTATATGCAAGGGAGTAACCGGGTAATAACGCGGCTATATGCAGGAGTACCGGGTAATAACGCGGCTATATGCAGGAGTACCGGGTAATAACGCGGCTATATGCAGGGAGTACCGGGTAATAACGCGGCTATATGCAGGGAGTACCGGGTAAATAACGGCGGCTAATAATGCAGGGAGTACCGGGTATAATAGACGCGGCTATATGAGCAGGGAGTACCGGGGGTAATAACGCGGCTATATGCAGGGAGTACCGGGTAATAACGCGGCTATATGCAGGGAGTACCGGTATAACGCGGCTATATTGCAGGAGTACCGGGTAATAACGCGGCTATATGCAGGGAGTACCGGGTAATAACGCGGCTATATGCAGGGAGTACCGGTAAATACACGCGGCTATATGCAGGGAGTACCGGGTAATAACGCGGCTATATGCAAGGGAGTACCGGGTAATAACGCGGCTATATGCAGGGAGTACCGGGTACTAATGCGGCTATATGCAGGGAGTACCGGGTAATAACGCGGCTATATGCAGGGAGTACCGGGTTAATAACGCGGCTATATGCAGGGAGTACGCGGGTAATAACGCGGCTATATGCAGGGAGTACCGGGTAATAACCGGCTTATGCAGGGAGTACCGGGTAATACGGGCTATATGCAGGGAGTACCGTAATAACGCGGCTATATGCAGGATGTACCGGGTAATAACGCGGCTATAAAATGCAGGGAGTACGCGGGTAATAACGCGGCTATATGCAGGGAGTACCGGAATAACGCGGGCTATATGCAGGGAGTACCGTAATAACGCGGCTATATGCAGGAGTACCGGGTATAACGCGGCTGTGCAAACAGGATATAATAATAGCCGGTAGCAAGCAGCGTGTGTGGGTAAAGTGTAAAAAATGGTCAATACAGGTAGTCCGCGATAGCTATTTGATTAGCTATTTAGCAGTCTTTTGTTTAGTAGTCTTCTGGCTTGGGGGTAGAAGCTGGTCAGGGTCCTGTTGGTTTCCAGACTTGTTGCGTCGGGACCGCTTGCCGTGCGGTAGCAGAGAGAACAATCTATGACTAGGGTGCTTGGAGTCTTTAAACAATTCTTAGGCCTTCCTCTGACACCGCCTGGTATAGAGGTCCTGGATGGCAGGAGCTTGTCCCCAGTGATGTACTAGGCTGTACGCACTACCCTCTGTAGCACTTACAGTCGGGGGCCTGCGGTTGCCGTACCAAGCGGTCAATAGACATTCATTAGGGGTTTACATTGAGGCTTCTATAACTACCTGCTTCACTAGGTGTTTTCTGTCTCTCCTTCCTCTGCATTTCTGTCAGGCTATTTTCATGATCCCAACCAACCCACCACCTACGTTCAGGAAAGCCTGAGCTTGTGGACAGAACGACTTCACACACTTGTAAAGAAATGTCTGGTGAAGAACCCAGAACAGAGAGCTACAGCCACGCAGGCTACTACAGGTGAAGACACGCAGCACTCACAGGTGAGACCCGCAGCCGCTACAGGTGAGACGCGCGCAGCCGCTACAGGTGAGAACAGCGCGCAGCCGCTACAGTGAGACGGCGCAGCCGCTACGGTGAGAGCGCGCAGCCGCTACAGGTGAGACGCGCAGCCGCTACAGGTGAGACGCCGCGCAGCGCTACAGGTGAGCGCGCGCAGCCGCTACAGGTGAGACGCGCAGCAGCCGCTAACAAAAACATACTGTCATCTTCAAAAACATACTGTCTCTTCAAAAACATACTGTCATCTTCACTAGCTCATCAGAGTAGCACCTGGACATTTGTCTGTTCTATGCTGTCTCTATGCTACTACAGGTGAGACTGGCTGCTGTCCCTTCGTCTATGAACATATTAGAAAACACTGTCAGTCATGCAAGACGTTGTCATTTACTGCTCTTCCTCCTCTCCCTCTCTCCTGTAGCATCCGTTCATACACGGCAGCCAAGCCAGTCACCATCCTGAGAGACCTGATCACTGAGTCCATGGAGATGAAGGTTAAGAGACACAAGGAGCAGCAGAAGAGAGCTGGAGCAGGAGGGACGACTCTGTACGTATAGTCTATCAATCAAATGTATTTATATAGCCCTTCTTACATCAGCTGATGTCTCAAAGTGCTGTACAGAAAACCCAGCGTAAACCCCAAACAGCAAGCAATGCAGGTGTAGAAGCACGGTGGCTAGGACAAACTCCCTAGAAAGGCCAAAACCTAGGAAGAAACCTAGAGAGGAACTAGGCTATGAGGGGTGGCCAGTCCTCTTCTGGCTGTGCCCAGGTGGAGATTATAACAGAACATGGCCAAGATGTTCAAATGTTCATAAATGACCAGCATGGTATAGTGTGTAGGCCAGTGAAACAAAATCTCAGTTTTATCCATTTTAAATTCTGTCTGTAACACAACAAAATATGTAAACGGTTGAGGGGGTGTGAGTACTTTCTGAAGGCTCTGTACGAATGAAGTCAGTACCTTACTGTCCAACTGCTAAAAAGAGCTTTACAAGTTAGTTTGATTGACCTGACCGTCCTCTCTCTCTGCGTCCAGGAAGAGGAGGTGGAGGTGGACTCCCACACCATGGTGAAGTCTGGGTCAGAGGGGGCTGGCACCATGAGAGCTACCAGCACCATGAGTGACGGAGCTCAGACCATGATCGAGCACGGCAGTACCATGTTAGAGGCAGACCTGGGAACCATGGTCATCAACAGTGATGAGGAGGAGGAGGACAACGACGAAGGCTCCATGAGGAGTGAGTAGAGCTTCTCAGGATAGTACCGTAGGCTGTAACTAACATATTGTCATCATTTAGTTTCTATATTTAATTGATTATAATGAGCTGTTCAGTATAGTACCGTAGGCTCTGTTTGACACATGATATAACAGACTTCAACAGGTAAACTGATATCTAATGTACAGAACTATTCAGACCCGTTGCTATGAGACTCCAAATTGAGATCAGGTGCATCCTGTTTCCATTGATCATCCTTGATGTTTCTATAACTTGATTGTAGGTCACCTGTGATAAATTAAATTGATTGGACATGATTTGGAAAGGCACACACCTGTCTATATAAGGTCCCACAGTTGACAGTGCAGAAACTATACCATGAAGTCCAAGGAACTGTCCGTAGATCGCCGAGATGGAAACTTTCAACACAATTCTAAGAGCACAGTGGTCTCAATCACTAGGAAGTGGAGACGATATAAAACTACCCAGACTCTGCCCCGGAGCCGAGCCACCGGGACTCTGCCCCGGAGCCGAGCCACCGGGACTCTGCCCCGGAGCCGAGCCACCGGGACTCTGCCTGCCAGAAGGACAACTGTCTATACAGCTCTTCACCCATCTGGGCGTTATGGGACAGTGGCCAGGCCACTCCTGAGAAAGTCACATGAGTGGTAAGACCATTTTAAACTTTCCTTTCAACACCAACTAGCTGTGTAAAACTATATTTTTTGCTATTAAAATATATATTCACAGCGATTTAGATGGTACAGGATGTCCCTACTATATGCTCTCACATTAAACCGGAATTGAGGAAAGACTGTAGTAAACCAGACAAGAGTGATTTCTACATTGGCCTCTTTTACCAGTCTGCATTGTTGGTTGTGCTCGAGATGACCACGCCTCTTTAGTGACACAGATGGAAGAGGGGGAGGGCAGTAGGTCTGGCTTTTGTTGCCAAAACAAACATATTTTTTTGTGGGTGTAAAACACCATCATTCCACTATTACTGCAGATATATTTCTGGACATTTTCTGACATTACAGAGAGTCTACCAAGTACTGCTTTAATTATTATCAGAACTGCTGGTACTTTCCCAAGAGCAAATAACAGTGCAGAGCTGGGAGAAACATCTTTAGAGAAACTTTTACTCTGGATGTAAGGCTACCTACAGGTTCATAATTAACAGATGGGAGGCAAAGAATTGTATTACAGTAGTCCTGGAGCAATGGGAAAATAAGTGTGGACTGTGAGTCATCCTGACTACTGGGTGGTGATGAGAAAATGGAGGACATTTAGGAGCAAGGGTGAATAAAATTCAGACAGCTGTCAGGTCTTCCTCTCCCTTGGTCAGGTCAGAAAGCACCCAGGTCAGAATGACTTCTCCAAGGTCCTCAGCATTCTGCTGCCAGAGTGCTAATCTAGCATCAGTTCTGCCTTTTAGATCAATAAGGAATAAGATTACATGGAAAGTGGACCACTAGATCAGCACTGTGGAATGTGAGACGCTGTATGAAACACGGGCCCAGGTCAGAATTGTTCAGGCTCTTCAGAAGTTCTGCTGCTCTGCGTTTCTTGGCGTCCATTGCGTCGAGGATGCGTTGTCTCTGGCGGTGTAGGGCGCTGACCAAGCTCTCGATCTCTCTCTCCCCCATCATGGGGTCCGAGCCTCCAGAGCAGCTGCAGCTCCTCAAAGTCTAAGGTTTTTCTTCAGCTGCTTAGACAGAGAACACACACACAGGGACACACAGAGGGAGAGCAAGCACACTTTAGAACACACAACAAACTAAACCCACTGAGTCAGAGAGGAAGTAAAGACCAAGGGATGGAAAAGGAAATATCACATGGACTTATTGATCCAGAGATGCTATTCAACTACTATATAGGGATTCTACATGCAACTCCACGGACGGACGGTCCTATGTGTAGCTCTATGGACGGTTCTATGTGTAGCTCTTATGACGGTTCTATGTTCAGCTCTATGGACGGTTTCTATGTGCAGCTCTCATGGACGGTTTCTCATTGCCAGCTCTATGGACGGTTCTATGTGCAGAC
>NW_019942731.1:170912-181325 GCF_002910315.2 Salvelinus sp. IW2-2015 | reverse complement strand
TCCGAGATGCTATTCAACTACTATTAGGGATTCTACATGCAACTCCACGGACGACGGTCCTATGTGTAGCTCTATGGACGGTTCTATGTGTAGCTCTATGACGGTTCTATGTTGCAGCTCTATGGACGGTTTCTATGTGCAGCCCTCTATGGACGGTTCTATGTGCAGCTCTATGGACGGTTCTATGTGCAGCTCTCATGACGGTTTCGTATATGCAGCTCTTATTGACGGTTCTATATTTGCCGTTCTGATGGACGGTTCTATATGTTACCGTCTATGGACGGTTCTATATTCAGCTCTATGGACGGTTCTATAAGCAGCTCTATGGACGGTTCTATATTGGCCGTGCTCATGGACGGTTCTATATGCCGTTCTATGGACGGTTCTATATGCAGCTCTATGGACGGTTCTATATGCAGCTCTATGGGACGGTTCTATATTGCCGTCTATGGACGGTTGGTTCTATATGTAGCTCCACGGACGGTTCTATATTTCGTTCCACGGACGGTTTCTATATGTCGTTCCACTGGACGGTTCTATATGTCGTTCCACGGACGGTTTCTATATTCGTTCCACGACGGACGTTCTATTATGTCGTCCACGGACGGTTCTATATGTCGTTCCACGACGTTTTCTATATTGTCGTTCACGGACGGTTCTATATGTTCGTTCCACGGACGTTATATGTCGGCCACGGACGGTTCTATATTGTCGTTTCCACGGCGGTTCTATATGTTCGTTCCAACGGACGGTTCTATATGTAAGTTCCACGGACGGTTCTATATTGTCGTTCTACGGAGGTTCTATAATTGTCGTTCTACGATGGTTCTATATGTCGTTCTTTATGGATGGGTGATTAGGTGTAACTCACAAAGTCAAAGTCTGTCGCTGAGGAACCTTCCAGTTGTCAGGAAGACGTTCTTAGCCTGGGCTGATGTTGATAGCCTGGTTCCTGCTGCTGGTTTATGGTTATAGCTCTCCTGTTGCGACCTTATTAGAGTCCTGCTGGTCAAAAGTTAGTCCATGAATGAGGGTCTCAGGGCTGCTGGGGGGTTGGGGTGTCCTGCGGGAGAGAGGAAACTCTACTTTACTAGAGTATTCACACCCCTCGACTTATTCCACATGTTGTTACTGCCTGAATTCAAAATGGAATTAAATTGAATTTCCCCACCATCTACACAAAGTTACTGGAAAATTGAAATACAGTAATATTTAATTTACATAACTATTCACCCACCCCCTTAGTCAATACTTTTGTAGAAGCACCTTTGATTGAACTCAAAGCTGTAATCGCCAACAATCAAATGTTAATAAGGGCTTTATAAAACACAATCAGCTGGATATCTCAAAGTTGCCTGCTACAGGAAACCCAGCCTAAAACCCCAGAACAGCAAAAGCAATGCAGGTGTAGAAGCACCGGTTGCAAGACAAACTCCCCAGAAAGGCAGTTGTCTTGGGGTGTCTGGATCAAGCTGTGCAATGGTATTTTTTCAGATTTTTTTATCTCCCATTCTTCCTTGGCCCATTTTCCTTCAAGCCATCTTCAAGTCTTTACCACTATTTTCCAATGGGATTCAAGTCTGGGTTCGTCTGGGCCAAGCCATTCCAGTGTTGTTTTGGTGTATGGGGTCACTGTCCTGTTGGAAAGTTCATCTTCGCCCCAGTCTATGGTCGTTTGGCATTCTGAAGCAAGTTCTCATCAAGGATTCGCCTCCATGCTTTGTTCCTCTATCCTTACTAGTCTCCCCGGCTGCTGAAAAGGCATTCCCAATAGCATTGATTGCTGCACCCCGTGCTTCACCGGTAGGATGCTGCCACCACCGTGCTTACGGTAGGGATGCTGCCACCCACCGCTGCTTTCACGGTAGGATGGTGTCACCACCGTGCTTCACGGTAGGGATGGTGTCACCACCGTGCTTCACGGTAGGGATGGTGTCACCACCGATGCTTACACGGTTAGGGATGGTGTCACCACCGTGCTTCACGGTAGGGATGGGTACCCTGTTACTGGATTCACCACCGTGCTTCACGGTAGGGATGGTGTCACCACCGTGGCTTCACGGTAGGGATGGTGTCACCACCGATGCTTCACGGAGGGAATGGTGTTGCTTAGGCGTATGTGTTAGGGGTGATGAACTGTGCCTGGTTTCTCTCAGACAGAAGCGCTTTGCATTCAGGCCAAAGAGTTTCCAGTTTTGTCCATCAGACCACAAGAATCTTTTGCTTATGCGTCGTCTTTCACCGGACTTTATGCAAACTCCTGGCGTCGGTCATGGTGCAATGTTCCAGGGAAGTATCTGTCATTCCACTATGGTAGTGGCAGCCAGCCTGGGGGACGGTGTAGGAGGGGATCGATGGAAACCCTGTGGTGTTTGATATTATCATGATGTAATACTGTATATAACACAGTTACGGAAAGCTGTGGCGCTTTGTCCACGACCAAAGACTGTCTTAATGAGAACGAAAGAGCAATGAATTCATATGATCTGAGTGGACAGACTTCTTTTCTAGAAACTAGATCTGAAAACCTAATGGAGGTGATCTGAGTGGACAGACTGTTTTCTCCCAATAGGAACTAAGCTGAACAACAATATAAACACAACATGTAAAGTGTCGGTTCCATGTTTCATGAGCTGAAATAAAAGATCCCAGAAATGTTCCATAAGCACAAAAATCTTATTTCTCTAAAATGTTTTGCACAAATGTGTTACCATCCCTGTTAGTGAGCATTTGTCCTTTCCCAAGATAATCCATCCACCTGACAGGTGTAGCATATCAAGAAGCTGATTAAACAGCATGATCATTACACAGGTGCACCTTGTGCTGGGGACAAAAACTAGGCCACTAAAATGTGCCGTTTTGTCACACAACACAATGCCACAGGTGTCTCAAGTTTTGAGAGCGCTTGCAATTGGCAAGCTGAGTGCAGGACTGTCTACCAGAGCTGTTGCCAGAGAGTGTATTGTTAATTTCTCTACCGTAAGCCACCGCCGTCATTTTTTGAAATTGGCAGTACGTCCAACCGGCCTCACAACCGCAGACCCACATGTATGGCGTTGTGTGGCGAGTGGTTTACTGATGTCAACGTTGTGAACAGAGTGCCCCATTACGGCGGTGGGGTTATGGTATGGGCCGGCATAAGCTACGGGCAACAAACACAATTACATTATCCATGGCAATTTGAAGGCACAGAGATACCGTGACGAGATCCTGAGGCCCATTGTCGTGCCATTCATCCTCCACCATCACCTCATGTGTCAGCGTGATAATGTACGGCCCCGTGTCTCAAGGATCTGTACACAGAAACCCAGCCTAAAACCCCAAACAGCAAGCAATGCAGATGTAGAAGCACGGTGGCTAGGAAAAACTCCCTAGAAAGGCCAGAACCTAGGAAGAAACCTAGAGAGGAACCAGGCTCTGAGGGATGGCCAGTTCTCTTCTGGCTGTGCCGGTTAGAGATTATAACAGTACATGGCCAAGATGTTCAAATGTTCATAGATGACCAGCAGCGTCAGATAATAACAGGTCAGCATGTCCGTAACGCACCTCAGATAACATATCAGTTGGTCTTCATAGCTGATCATTCACAGTTAGAGACAGCAGCAGGTGGACAGTCCAACATGCAGTCCGGACAAGTAGCACGTCCGGGGGTGAACAGGTCAGGGTCCCTCCTAGCGCAGCAGCAGAACAGTTGAAAAACTGGAGCAGTAGCGCATGCCAGCGGACTGCGTGGACCACGGACCGTCAATCCAGGACAGTAGCTTGAGCATGGTCCTAGGGCTCTAGGGTCCTCGACAGAGATGAGAGAGAATTAGGGGGAGCATACTTAAATTCACACAGGACACCGGATAAGCCTCATGAGAAATAGTCCAGGTATAACAGACTGCCCCTGGCCCTTCACACCAACTATTGCAGCATAAATACTTAGTAATGATACCATATCCCAGTCTCCAGCGTCTCCAATCCTAGTAATATACCATACAGTCTCCAATCCATAGTATGATTACCATATCCCATCTACAGTCTCCCAATCCGAGTATGAACCATATCCGTCTCCTATCCGTTAGTAACATACCATTCCCAGCTCCAATCATATACTATACCATATCCCAGTCTCAATCCATAGTAATGTACGCCAATATCCATCATCCGCAATGACCATCCAGTCTCCATCCATAGTAATGATACCATAATCCAGTCTCCAATCCGTAGTAATGATACCATATCCCAGTCTCCTATCCGTAGATAATAATCCAGCTACCATATCTACCACAGTCTTCCAACAGTCTCCATCCATAGTAATGATACCATATCCCAGTCTCCTATCCGTAGTATATACCATTTCCCAGTCTCCAATCCATAGTAATGAATACCAATATCCCAGTCTCCAATCCATATAATAGTAATGATACCTAATATCCCAGTCTCGCAACTCCATAGTAATGCATACCATATCCCCCAGTTTCTGTCCCATCTATCCATTATATGAAAACATATCCCAGTCTCCAATCCGTAGTAATCGATCCGCATCGCGCATATCCAGTCTCCTATTCCCGCAAAGCTAATGGATGACCATATATCCAGTCTCCACATCCAGTCAATATACATAATCCGTCTCCAATCCATAGTAATGATACCCATATCCCAGTCTCCTCCTGTAGTCTATACCTTTATCCAGTCGTCCAACATACGCCTGCTATGATTGGATTTCTCTTTGCACTTTTCCACCAGCCAAAGCACGTGACCTCCCGCCCCTAGCTTGTAGCACCAATTAGCGCATGATGCCAGCCACAGCACGTGACCTCCCTCCGCCCCTAGCTTGTAGCACCATTAGCTGTTGATGGCAAGCCACAGCACGTGACCTCCTTCCTCGCCCCTAGCTTGTAGCACACCGTTAGCGTGATGCCAGCCACAGCACGTGACCTCCTCGCCCCTAGCTTGTAGCACCGCCCGTGTATCAGCGTATTATGCCAGCCACAGCACTGGGACCCTACCTCCGTTCCCTAGCCTTTACACTCATGTAGCCGCTTACGTGATGCCAGCCACAGCATGTGACCCCTCGCCCCCTAGCTTGTAGCACCGTTAGCGTGATGCCAGCACAGCACGTGACCCACCCGCCCCTAGCTCTGTAGCACCGTTAGCGTGATGCCAGCCACAGCTACGTGACCTCCTCGCCCTAGCTTGTAGCACCGTTCAGCCGTGAAAATGAGCACGCCACTGTGACCCCTACGCCCTAACTAGCTTTGTAGCACCGTTTAGCGTCAAAGCCAGCACACACGCACCGTGACCTCCTCCCGCCTAGCTTGCACCTTTACACTACCTGTTAGGTCATTGCCTAGTCCGACCAGCATCAGTGACCTCGGCTCCCCCCCTAACTTGTAGCAAGCCTTAGCGTGACTTCCAGCACAGCACGTGACCCCTCCGCCCGCTAGCCGTTGCGTTAGCGTGCAGCAGCCATGATTGACATGCTGAGCCCGACTAGCAGCGTTAGCAATGATGCAACACAGCACGTGACCATCCTCCGCCCTAGCTTGTAGACTTTAGCGTGATGCAGCCACACCGGTGATCCCTCCTTCCGCCCCTAGCTTGTAGCACCGTTAGCGTGATGCACAGCCACAGCAGTTACCTCCTCCGCCCCTATAGCCCCTTATTGTGCACCTTAAATCCCGTCAGTGTGCAGCCACAGCACGTAACCTCCTCCGCCCCAGTCTTAGCACCCGTTAGCTGATGGCCCCAGCCACAGCACGTGACCTCCTCCGCCCCTAGCTTGTAGCACCGTTAGCGTGATGCCAGCCACAGCACGTGACCTCCTCCGCCCTTAGCTTTGTAGCAACCGGTTAGCGTGATGCCAGCCACAGCACGACCTCCTCCGCCCCTAGCTTGTAGCACCGTTAGCGTGATGCCAGCCACAGCACGTGACCTCCTCCGCCCCTAGCTTGTGAACACCGTTAGCGTTGATGCCAGCCACAGCACTGTGACCTCCTCCGCCCCTAGCTTGTAGCCACCGGTAGCGTGATGCCAGCCACAGCACGTACTTTGCCCCCAGCAGTGTTTTGTCGAGGTTTTCCTGGACAGCGTTCACTTCAACTTGTCTGTCCCAACTGAACTTACTGTGACTGAACTTACTCTGGACACGTTGGCTGCTTTCAGAGATAACGCTAGTTCCTAAATTTTTATAGAACTCCAAAAGCACCTATAAGCTGGGAGATTTAAGGTAAGCCTCACCTATATATGACATTAGTACATAAGCGAATTCGAATCAATGTGTTTTGTGTAAAATGTTACTGAAATGCAAACTAATTGAGTGCGATGCTCTATCATATCTGTCGCTTGGACAATGGTTGCATGTCTTATCTACATCGCATGTGGCTCTTCTTACATAAAGCTCTTAGAGATTAGATTATACGACCTAGTATGATACTATATGAACGTGGGGGTTAGTAAACAATGTTAGTTGCAACACAAAGGTTGTTTATTGCAAAGAGAGTGCCTGCATTTCACTAATACACAAACGAACTACAGAATCATGACAAGCGAAGAAAATACACACAGGAATTGAAGGGACAAGAACAGTTGTTGCTAGGCCTAAAGTTAAGCTAGTGTAAAAGTGTTTTACTAAAAGGCTATAGTTAAAAGTTGTTACTAAAAGGTATGTTAAAAGTTGTTTCAGCTTTAAAGTGCTATAAAACTAGTAACTGTTGTTTACTAAAAGGCTAGTAAAAAGTTGTTTACTAAAAGTCAGTATAAAAAGTGTTTACTAAAAGGCTAGTTATAAAGTTGTTTACTAAAGGCTAGTATAAAAGTTGTGTTTACTAAAAGGCTAGTTAAAAGTTGTTTACTAAAGGCTAGTTAAAAAGTTGTTTACTAAAGGCTGAGTTAAAAGTTGTTACTAAAAGGCTAGTTAAAACGTTGTTGTATCTGTAAAAAGCTAAAGCTTATAAAGGCTATTACTAAGTGAAGGTGTGTCTAGCAACTATATAAAAGTTGTTTACTTAAAAAGCTAGTATAAAAGTGTTTACTAAAAGGCTAGTTAAAAGTTGTTTACTTAAAGGCTTAATAAAAGCTTGGTTTACTAAAAGGCTAGTAATAAAGTTGTTACTAAAAAGGCTAGTATAAAAGTTGCTACAGGTACGTTACAAGTGTAAAGCAGATTAAAACTAAGATTACTACAAAGTTGGCAACTCTGTGCGAGCGCCAATAATTAAAGGGAGGAGAGATTTTGTTACCATGATCAGAGATGAGAAAGAGGATCAAGGTCCACCCCACACTAATATGGTTAAGGTTGTCTGTTACAGAAACTATGCAGTGCAGTCATAATACTTCAAAGGAAATACAATAACATGATCGATGTGTTGAGCTCTCTTGGTTGACCTAATTGAAACAATAGGCTAAAGAGAAGTCACATTTTACTTAACATAAACAGGGTAACATAACAGCTAAAGGAACTCTTGATTTAAGGCTCCTTGAATAATTCAGTCTCGCGTACACTGGCACATGGATCATGGTGTTGTACTCTTTATACAGCTTCTCTAGGTGTCAATGTAGGAGACAAACTCACCTCTTCTACTATCTAATATTCTCTTGTGATGCATCCACCGCTGCAGGAATCCCAGAACAACGGCAGGACACATTGGCCCTCCACGAAGCGTCACCACTCTACCGTGGGATACCCCACTGTCTACGCCAACGGCAAAGAGCCATCTTTGGCCCCAGAATGCGAAAAAGCATCACCCTTGGTAGAGAAATCCATCGCATCCGTGAGAGAGTCACTTTGCTCCAGAAAATAGCAACCAACCTGGGGACATCCAGCATCGCTGAGACATCTATTTAGCAACCATAATTACCAAAAAGAGAGACTTCATACGACTTTAGAGATAGAAGATACGAACAGTAAACTAGATGCAGTAGCAGAAAGTGATTTACAGTATTAGATAGAATAGAGATGAACTATTACGAGATTAGATTGAGTAAATGTTATAGCCAGTAAGAGTAGCGAATAGATTACAAATAGGACGATAGTGGAGTAACATAGAGAGACTATTACAGATTAACGAGCAAACACACGCTAGTAGCAGAGTTACAGAGTAGGACGAGATCCGGTTTACACTACGGCTAGAATAAAAGCGAAAGGGTAGCGGAATAGAAGTTATAGCAGTAGTAGGAGACGTCGGACGATTAGACCCAAGAATACGAGAAGCGGTTGCCTATGAAGGGGAATTAGACCAGACCCGAGTAGAGAGCGCTATATAGAGCTTAAAGAAGCGTTGAGTGAGGGGAGTGTGGAGCAAGTAGAGAGATTTCCATAGGAAGAGTGAGAGTTGCCCTGGCAGATAGAATTCTCCCAATTTAGTCGATGGCTCTATTGTAGTACCTGTCGCCCCTCACATTAGTTCTGTTCTGGAACTTGAGGATTGAAGAGACCTCTGATGGCATGTCTTGTGGGGTATTGCATGGAGTCTGAGCTGTGTGCCTATTTTTTAAACACACATCTCTGTGCTTTCAACATGTCAACACTTCTTAAAAAAACAAGTAGTGATGAAGTCAATCTCTCTCCACTTTGAGTAATGAGAGATTACATGATATAGATATTAGCTCTCTGTGTACATCCGGGGCCAGCCGTGCTGCCCCTGTCCTGAACAACTTTCATGTATCTGACGTCCCTCTTTGTGGCAACCTTGGCATTTCCTAGTCTGGGTGGTTCTGGAGACTTATATTCCTCAGCCCATGTGTACTTCTGTCCTCTTTTTAGCCCAAATCCTATCCTTTTAGTTATTATCTTTGGACAAGTGTCGATGTTCTCAACAGAGATTAATGTGGCTCATATACATTGTTAAACTTTGTGCACCTATCGTGGTCCTACCTATCAAGGCCATCGCACCTTTTCGGAGTCGCCTCATTCATCTTTGCATGTTAGACATGGTGTTTTGTCGGTAATATTTAATAAGAACTGCCTAGTTTGATGAAGATTGTGAGCGTTCTGTTACTCTCACACACTAAGTACCCCTTTAATCCATATTGTACCTTCCCTGCCTCTGAATCATTGATGCTACTGATGGTACTCCACATTCAAACCTCTTTCCATTTTCTGGATTATGAGCCAGTTATGTCTCAGACATAGTTCTGATAAAGGAGTAGTACACAGCGTTGTACGAACGGGATTCCTGTTCTTCAGGAACAATTTTTTTCCTGACATTACAAGAATAGCAGCTTCTATATAATTCTCTAATACAAGCATAGCACCCTATGACCAAGATTTTCTTAGATAATGAACAAGAACCTCTGATTTACAGCCATTTGTGAGCCGAATCTACCCACCAAATGCTGATGCTGCCAGAGACCTCAATCTATCTCCCAAAAGAAAGCGACCACGTTATTATTGTGTTCTATGACAATGAGCCAACCAACAAGTTTGTCAGTCTGGTAGACATAACTTGACAAAGAGGTTTTCTTCCTAACGAACAATCTAGCCTTTAAATAATAAAACTTAATAGATCGATAGAGACACAACGTAGCGCGCTTGTAGATAATCACAGAAGTGTATGTTATATGTGACATCTCAATCGAGCTTACCCTATTAGAGCCTACTATGAACATTCACAATAAAAAATCTATCTGTTTCAAGCGTAAAAATAAGAATATTACACAAATCAAACAATCGTCCTAGAAAACTCACACTGTTATTTACCTGATAGCATTCTATTTTATGTAGTGATATATTTATAAAAGATCTATGCAAAAATTGTGTTTTATGTTTAGAAACACATATCTATAAGTGAACCCCGAAACTATTTTGAATCTATTACGGGTCTAATAGTACGATAACCAAATTACATTGGAACAAACCATCCTAAAATTGTATGCTCAAATCACCACTCTCGCTTTCTACCCTCATGACCGTATCGTTCAGACATTTGATGACTCAGAGGTAGTGTCAAAACTACTATAATGGCTTGGTCGAGATCTGTTCCAAGCGACGGCTTGTCCCAATCAGCTATCTGTCTTGCCTCCGATTAATCATTTGTCCGCCCACATTCCCCTCGATGTCATACTCCCTTGCTACCTGGATGTCCTCGTTAGTTGAGATCCTATTTTTGATACGCACAGCGTGATTAACTGCTTGTGATCGTGAAACACCCCAGCAGCGTTGGCAGTATCCTATCACACTCCGAGAACAACCTGGTGCGCTCTTCCAGACTCCACCCTACCACCAAAGAATCCCTTCGTCAAAATCACTTACATGCTTTTCTTCACCGCATCACCCGCTGAATGGGCAGACATACACAATTTCGCATGATTCTCCATATTGTGTACAGGCTAAAATCTTTCTATACCTGTCTCCTTCCCCTTCATCTAACAGCTGCTTATCTTGACGTGAATTAGTAACACTCTTGACATTGACAATTATAGCGGTTA
>NW_019942731.1:159456-170887 GCF_002910315.2 Salvelinus sp. IW2-2015 | reverse complement strand
CACAGCTGACCCGCTGGGGGTGGAGGGTGAGTCTCTTACTCCCTGAGAGATCAGACATGTCTATTAACACAGTGACCTCGCTGGGTTGCAGGGTGAGTTCTCTTCTCCCTGAGAGACAGACAGACTAGTGTTTTTTAACACAGTGACTCGCTGGGCGGCAGGGTGAGTCTCTTCTCCCTTGGAGAGACAAGACAGGCAGTGTCTTATAGGCACAGTGAACTCGACTGGGTGGACAGGGTGAGTCTCTTCTCCCGGAGAGGACGACAGAACAGTGTCTTTACTAACACAGTGACCTCGCTGGGGTGCAGGGTGAAGGTCTCTACTCCCTGAGAGACAGACAGACGTTGTCTTATCACACGTGACCTCGCTGAGGTCGGCAGGGGTGAGTCTCTTATCCCTGAGAGACAGACAGAGGTCAGTATTCTTATAACCACAGTGACCTCGCTGGGTGGCAGGGTGAGAGTCTCACTTCCCTGAGAGACAGACAGTGTCTTATAACACAGTGATCTCGCCTGTGGGGGTGGCAGGGTGGAGTCTCTTACTCCCTTGAGAGGGACAGACAGTTCTTTATTACACAGTGACCTTCGCTGGGCGGCAGGTGAGTCTCTCACTCCGCTGAGAGACAGACAGACAGTGTCTTATAAACACAGTGACCTCGCTGGGTGCAGGGGTGAGTCTACTTTCTCCCTTGAGAGACAGACAGACAGTGTCTTATAACACAGTGACCTGCTGGTGGCAGGGTGAGTCTCTCTCCCTGAGAGACGACAGACGTGTGTTCTATAACCAGTGACACCTCGCTGGGTGGCATGGTAAGTCTCATACTCCCTGAGAGGGACCAGGACAGACGTGGTTTATTAACACAGTGACCTGGCTGGGTGGCAGGTTTGAGAGTCTCTTACTCCCTGAGAGACAGACAGTGTTTATACACCAGTGACCCTCGCTGGTGCAGGGTGAGTCTCTTCTTTCCCTGAGAGACAGACAGACATTGTCTTAACCAGTGACCTCGCTTGGGCGGCAGGTGAGTCTCTACTCCCTTGAGAGACAGGACAGACAGTGTCTTCTAACACAGTGGACCTCGCCTGGGGTGGCAGGGTGAAGTCTTACCTCCTGAGCAGGACAGACAGACAGTGCTTTATAACACAGTGACCTCGCTGGCGGCAGGGTGAGTCTCTACTGCCCTGAGAGACAGAACAGACACGTGTCTATAACAGTGACCTCGCTGGGCGGCAGGGTGAGTCTCTTTACTCCCTGAGAGACGACAGCAGTGTTTCTTATTAACACAGTTGACCTCGCTGGGGTGGCAGGTGAATCTCTTCTCCCTGAGAGGACAGACAGACCAGTGTCTTATAACACAGTTGAACCTCGCTGGGTGGACAAGGGTGAGTCTCTTCTCCCGAGAAGGACAGACAGACAGTTGTCTTATTAACACAGTGACTCGCTGAGGTGGCAGGGTGAGGTCTCTTTCTCCCTGAGAGACAGACAGGACAAGTGTCTTATAACACAGTGACCTCGCTGGTGGCAGGGTGAGTCTCTACTCCCTGAGGAGACAGACAGACAGTGTCTTATAAACACAGTGACCTCGCTGGGTCGGCAGGGGTGAGTCTCTTATCTCCACTGAAGAGACAGACAGCTGTCTTTATAACAAACTAGTGGACCTCGGCTGGGTGGCAGGGTGAGTTCTCTACTCCCTGAGAGGACAGACGACAAGTTGTCTTAATAACACAGTGACCTCGTGTGTGCAGGGGGTCTTTCTCCCTGAGAGACAGACAGACAGCTGTCTATAACACAGTGAACCTCGCTGAAGGGCAGGGTGAGGTCTTCTACTCCCCTGAGAGGAACAAGACCAGACAGGTCTATATAACACAGTTGACCTCGCGAGGGTGGCAGGGTGAGTCTCTACTCCCTGAGAGACAGACAGACAGTGTCTTATAACACGTTTGACCTCGCTGGTGGCAGGGTGAGTCTCTATCCCCTGAAGAACATACAGACAGTGTCTTATAACACAGTGACCTCGCTGGGTGGCAGGCGTGAGTCCTACTCCATGCAGAGACAGACAGACAGTGTTTATAACACATTGACCTCGCTGGGTGGCAGGGTGAGTCTCTACTCCCTGAGAGACAGACAGAAGTGTTCTTATAAACACCAGTGACCTCGCTGGTTGGCAGGGTGAGTCTCTACTCCCTGAGGGAAGCAGACAAGTGTTTATAACCACAGTGACTCGCTGGGTGGCAGGGTGGTCTCTACTCCCTGAGAGACAACAGTGTCTTATAACACACAGTGACCTCGTTGGAGTGGCAGGGTGAGTCTCTACTCCCCTGAGAGACAGACAGTGTCTTATAACACAGTTGATCTCGGCTGGTGGCAGGGTAGAGTCTCTACTCCCTTGAGAGACAGACCAGCTGTCTTATAAAACACAGTTGACCTCGCTGGGCGGCAGGGTGAGTCTTTACTCCCTGGAGGACAGGCACAGGGACAGTGTCTTATTAACACCAGTGACCCGCTGGGGGCAGGGTGAGTCTTCTTCTCCCTGAGAAGGACAGGACAGACAGTGTCTTATTAACCACAGTGACCTCGCTGGGCCGGCGCAGGGTGAGTCTCTACTCCCTGAGAGGACGATCAGACAGTGTCCTTTATAACACAGGTGACCTCGCTGGGTGCAGGCGTGTAGTCTCTACCTTCCCTGAGAGAACAGACAGGACAGTGTTCTTAATACAGCAGTGACCTCGCTGGGTGGCAGGGTGAGTCTCTTCTCCCTGGGAGACAGACAGACAGTGTCTTTATAACACAGTGGACCTCGCTTGGGCGGCAGTGTGGAGTCTCTACTCCCTTACGAGACAGACAGTTTCTTATAACACAGTGACCTCGCTTTGGAGTGTGGTGTTGGTTTGTAACCCCCTAAACAAGCTATTTATAAAGTTGTTTACTAAAAAGGCTAGTATAAAAGTTGTTTACTAAAAGGCTAGTATAAAAGTTGTTTACTAAAAGGCTAGTTAAAAAGTTGTTTACTAAAGGCTAGTATAAAAGTGTTTACTAAAAGGCTATAAAAGTTGTTTACTTAAAAGGCTAGTTAAAAGTTGTTTACTAAAAGGCTAGTATAAAAGTTGTTTACTTAAAAGGCTAGTAAAAGTTGTTTACTAAAAGGCTAGTTAAAAGTTGTTTACTAAAGGCTAGTAAAAAGTTGTTTACTAAAAGGCTAGTTAAAAGTTGTTTACTAAAAGGCTAGTATAAAAGTTGTTTACTAAAAGCTAGTTAAAAGTTGTTTACTAAAAGTTCAACTTGGTGAGGCCAAAGGAGCCAATATAAGAGGGGGAGGAGTTTGTTACCATGATCAGAGATAGTAAAAGAGGACCAAGGTCCACCCCACTAACTAATGGTTAAGGTTGTCTGTTACAGAAACTATGCAGTGCAGTCATAATACTTCAAAGGAAATACAATAACATGTTCGATGTGTTACTTGGTTGACCTAATTGAAAACAATAGGCTAAAGGAGAAGTCACATTTTACTTGAACATAACATGGTGAACATAACAGCTAGAAGGAACCTGGTTATTTAAGGCTCCTTGATATTCCAGTCTCCGTACACTGGCACATGGAAGTCATGGTGTACTCTTGATATAGCTTCCTCTAGGTGTTCAATGTAGGAGGACAAACTCACCTCTTCTACTATCAAAATGTAGCACCACCTGGGGGATCCCAGACACGGCAGACACTTGGCCCCAGAATGCACCACCTGGGGGATCCCAGCCACGGCAGACACTTGGCCCCAGAATGCACCACCTGGAGGATCCCAGCCACGAGAGACACTTGGCCCCAGAATGCACCACCTGGGGGATCCCAGCCACGGCAGACACTTGGCACCATAATGTACCAAAGAGAGATTACAGGATTAGAGAGTAGAGAGATTACAGGATTAGAGAGTAGAGAGATTACAGGATTAGAGAGTAGAGAGATTACAGGATTAGAGAGTAGAGGTTATAGGAGTAGAGAGTAGAGAGATTACAGGATTAGAGAGTAGAGAGATTACAGGATTAGAGAGTAGAGAGGTTATAGGAGTAGAGAGGTTATAGGAGTAGAGAGGTTATAGAAGTAGAGAGTAGAGAGGTTATAGGAGTAGAGAGGTTATAGGAATAGAGAGTAGAGAGGTTATAGGAGTAGAGAGGTTATAGGAGTAGAGAGTAGAGAGATTATAGGAGTAGAGTTGTGGAATAGAGTTCCATTTAGTCATGGCTCTATGTAGTACTGTGCGCCTCACATAGTCTGTTCTGGACTTGAGGACTGTGAAGAGACCTCTGATGGCATGTCTTGTGGGGTATTGCATGGGAGTCTGAGCTGTGTGCCTATTGTTTAAACACACATCTCTGTGCTTTCAACATGTCAACACTTCTTACAAAAAACAAGTAGTGATGAAGTCAATCTCTCCTCCACTTTGAGTAATGAGAGATGTACATGCATATTAATATTAGCTCTCTGTGTACATCCAGGGGCCAGCCGTGCTGCCCTGTTCTGAGACAATTGTCATTTTCTGACGTCCCTCTTTGTGGCACCTTTGGCATTTCTGTCTTTTCTGTAGATGTTATAACCATGTATTGCTAACACAGTATTATCTAAGTGAGTTTCACAGATTGTCAGAATATGAATGTCATCTGTTACTAGTGTCGTGTCTTTGGCATCATTAAAGTGAAGACTTATTTTATCAAATCAATTCTCTGTAATTATTATTACGTGATTAAACTAATCATGTAAATGTAATTAACAACAGGAAGTCGGGCACCAAGGAAATTTTCAGATTACAATATTATAAATTTCCTAATATAACTTTTCAAACATCAGTGGGCAAAACAGTATTAGTACAGCCACCAATTGTGCAAGTTCTCCCACTTAAAAAGATGAGAGAGCCTTAATTTCTATTATAGGTGCACTTCAACTATGACATCAAAATGAGAAAAAAAACAAATCCAAAAAATCACATTGTTAGGATTTTTAATTAGTTTATTTGCAAATTATGGTTGAAATAAGTATATTGGTCAATAACAAAAGTTTATCTCAATACTTTGTTATATATACCCTTTGTTGGCAATGACAGAGGGTCAAACGTTTTCTGTAAGTCTTCACAGAGTTTTCACACACTGTTGGCTGGTATTTTGGCCCATTCCTCCATGCAGATCTCCTTAGAGCAGTGATGTTCTTGGCTGTCTGGCACAACCGGACGTTTCTACTCCCTCCAAAGAGTTTTCTTGATGGTCGGGTTGGTATCTGGAGTACTGCTAGCCTCCAGGACCTGCAAATGCTCGCTTCGAAGCCAGCTCTTTCGCATGCCAGGGGCAGTGTGTTTGGGGATCATTGTCAATGCTGAAAGTACCAGGGCACGTTTCATCTTCAATGCCCTGGTGATGGAAGGAGGTTTTTCACTTCAAAATTGCACACTACATGGCCCCATTTCATTCTGTCCTTTACAAGGATCAGTCGTCGGTCCCGTTGCGAAAAAACAGCCCCAAACGCATATGTTTCCACCCCCATGCTTCACGTAGTCGTATCGGTGTTCTTATGATGCAACTCAAGCATCTCTTGTCTCCAAACACGACGAGTTGAGTTTTTACCAAAAAGTTATATTTTGGTTTCATCTGACGCAATGAACATTCTCCCAATTCTTCTTCTGGATCATTCCACAAATCTCTAGCAAACTCAGACGGGCACGACATGTACTGGCTTAAGCAGGGGGACCCTCGGCACGGCAGGATTAGTCCTGGCGGCGTAGTGTGTACTTGGATTGTAAGGTTTTTGTTACTTTTGGATCCCAGCTCTCATGCAGTCATTCATAGGTCCCCCCGTGTGGTTCTGGACTTTTTGCTCACCGTTCTTGTGATCATGTTTGAACCCCCACGGGGTGAGATCTTGCTTTTGTTGGCCTTCCATTCCTAACTAATTGCTCGCTGCACAGTTGATTTTCTCAAACCAAGCTACTTACCTATGTGCATGATCAGTCTTCCCCAGCCTGGTGCAGGTCTACAATTTTGTTCTGGTGCCTTGACAACTCTTTGTCTCTGGCCATAGTGGACGTTTGGAGTGGTGACTCGTTTGAGGTTGTGGACAGGTGTTTTATCTGATAACAAGTTTCAAACAGTGGCCATTAATACAGTAACGGAGTGGAGCAGAGGAGGCCTCCGTCAAAGAAAAGTTACAGTCTGTGAGAGCTCAGAATTCCTTGCTTGTTGCTTGTTTGTAGTGACCAAATATCTTTATTTTCCAAACCATCATAATTTGCTTAATAAATTTCATAAAAATACCCTACAATGTGAATTTTCTGGATTTTTTTTCATTTTGTCTGTCATATTGACAGTGTACCTATGATGAATATTACAGGCCCTCGTCTCATTCTTTTTAGTGGAGCGAACTGGCCAACTGGTGGCTGGACTAATACCTGTTTTGCCCCACTGTATGTATAGTATTTTTTACCCCTTTCGTTATATCCAGTTTTAGTTACGATGTCTGCTGTCTTCATCGTCTGCAACCTCCCGTAGCGGACTCGGGAGACGGCGAATGTCGATGAGCCAATGCGTCCTCCGAAACACAACACCAAGCCGCACTGCTCTTGACACAATGTCTCATCCACCGGGGAAAGCCAGCCGACCAATGTGTCAGAGGAAACACTGACAGACCTGGCCGACCCGTGTAGTGTGCACTGAACCACGGCCCGCCACAGTTAGTCACTTAGGCGGCGATGAGACAAGATACCACCTGCCGACCAACCCTCCCTAACCGGACCGACGCTGCGGCTCATTGTACGCCGCCGCTGGCTGGCCTCCCGGCTCAAGGGCCGGCTGCGACAGAGCCTTGGCTCGCATCCAAAATCCTTGGTGGCACAGCACATGCAATGCAGTGCCTTAGACACTGGATGCAGGCCTTCACGACCCACTGTGATGCAGTACCTAGACCACTGGCAATGCAGCTGCCTTACACCTGACGCAGGCCTTAACGGGATGCACGTTATGCCCTGAGAAGCCACTGGGATGCAGTGCCTAGACCCGAAGCAGTCCTTAGCGTGGGATGGCCAGAGCCTTAGACGCTGTGATGAGGCTGCATGGATGAGGTTGCATCTGCACTGGATGCACTACCCTGGCTCGCAAGACCTTAGCCCCCCTACGGATCAGATAAACACTGTGCAGTACCTGACACTGTGATGCAGTGCCTTAGACCACTTGGATGCAGTGTGACACGGCTAGTACAGACCATGGGATGCAGTGCCTTAGACCAACTGGGATGCAGTGCCTTAGGACCAACTGGGATGCAGTGCCTTAGACCATGGGGATGCAGTCCTTGAATATGTCGTACTGTGGCATGGTGCAGTGCCTTAGACCATGGATGCAGTCCTTTAGACCACTGGGATGCAGTAGCCTTAGACCACTGGGATCAGTGCCCCTAGTACACTTGACGTCCTGGCACTAGTGCAGTGCCTTAGACCAGGCAGCCTAGACCGATGCAGTACCTTAGACCACTGGATCAGTGCCTTAGACCACTGGATGCAGTACGCTGTAGACACTGGGATGCAGTGCCTTAGACCACTGGGATGACAGTGCCTCTAGACCATTTGCTGGGATGCAGTTGCCTTAGAGCACGGGGATCTGCCTTAGCCCTTGGATGCAGTTGCCTCTAGACCACTGGATCGCAGTGCTCAGACCCACTGATAGGTTGCACTGGATGCAGTGCCTTAGATTCCTTCATTGCCATCCCTACTCTGGGATAGCAGGCCTTAGAACAGCTGGGGATGGCAGTGCCTTAGACCACTGGGATGCAGTGGCCTATGTAGACCACTCGGATCCAAGTGCTTAAACCCGACTGGCAGATGCAGTCCTTAGACCAACTGGGATGCCGTGCCTTAACCACGTGCCATGCTTGCACTGGATGAGCCTTAGCCACGTGCAGCCTCCGGGATGCAATGCCTTAGCCACGATCTACTAGACCCACTGGGATTGCAGTGCCTTAGACCACGGGATGCAAGTGCTTAGACACTTGGGATGTTGCCTTAGAATCTTGTATGAGGCCGACCTGGGATGCAGTTGCCTATACACACTGGTGTGCGATGTTACCTGTAGACCACTGGGAGCAGTTCGCCTTAGACCACTGATGCAGTTGGCCTTGACCACTCGGGAGCAGTACCTGAGGACCATCTGGGAATGCAGTGCCTTAAGTACCAAACTGGAATGCATGCCTTAGACCACTGGGAATGCAGTGCTTAGGACCACTGGAGTGCAGTGCCTTCTAGCACATTGGCTCGAGTGCTTACACCCACTGGGATGCAGTGCTAGACCACTGGGATGCGTGCCTTAGACAACTGGGATGCAGTGCCCTTTAAACCACTGCGCACCCGGAGCCCTACTTTTCAGATATTTAATATCTGACTAATAAGTCTTCTAATTTCGTGAATCATTCTTTACCTCGCGTTAGTCTCATTCCAAACATCGGAAGTTGTTGGTTATCTGCACAACCCAGTCTTCTATGAATTCATCCATACATCAATTGTCTTAATCATTTATTTACTAACATAAATAATCACAGAAATGCATAAACAAACAACAATATATATGGTTACAAGGAAAATGATAGGAAGTGTGGGTGTGACTGAGAAGGCGGGAAAACGAGACACAGATTGGATATGATAACCATTGAAATGCATCTACTGAACGCTCACTTATTCGGGAAATTGCAATTCCATATATATATTTACACTCAGTGTTCGTCGGAATCTCTGTTGAATCGTCCGTTTTCTGTTGAAAGTTCATCTGAACTTCTCTTGCTTCCCTGGAGGTCTGTCGTGTTAGATGGATACTTCAGAGTTCCATTCAGAAAAGAATTCTATAAGAGTAGACTGTTTCGGCGGTTGCGTTCTTCGCAGTTCCAGGTCGACATAAATTCTAGCTGCAGAACAAGGTAATTTAGTTAGAAGATTTGCTCTTATTTCTGTCAGGATCGATAGTTCTCAGAGTTGAACACTTCCACCAGTGTAGCCAATGCTCCACGGTGTGTTGGTTAGGAAAAAATTGCCAACTATCCCAATCCGGAAGTGTCTATGCAACTACCCTCTCGGTAATAAGGCCACACAGTCCTACTCCTATTGAATAGTACCATGCGTTATCACGGGCCGGACGAGTCGCATGGCTACCTTGCTCTGCGTATAGACAGGGCTCACCAAACTAGCCCTCGTATAGCGACTGCTCAACCTGCTCCGTTAATAGAGAGGTCTCACAAACTAGCCTCCAGATGAGAGCGGGTCTCTACTTCAACTACACCTCAGATAGAGACAGGTTCACTCAACCTAGCCTCTCTAATTAAGGCAGGCTACTCAAACTTGGGCCCTGTTGAGGCACCGTCTCTACTCAAACCTTAGCCCTCTCGTAATAGAGGACTGCATGGAGTCTCATAGCTCCCAACGTTAGCCCTCTCTCATAAAGAGAATCGACAGACGTCTCTACGATCAAACCTTACACTCAGTAGTGCGTACGCAGTGTTATCAACTAGCTCAGTAAAAGGCAGAGGGTCTCTACTCAACCTTGAGCCCTCTCGTGTCAGATAGAGGAGACGCAGGGGTCTCTAACTCAAACCTTTAGCCTCCAATCCAAAGGAGCAGTACCTTTTGTCCTCTGAACGTCAAGGACTCTAGGCCCTCTCGTGGTAATCGAGGGTAAGCTGGGTCTAAGGAATCCCTCACGTGGGGTTTATTCCGGAAACAGCAGAAAGGGCTTTCCCATGATCGCCAATCATGTCTACTCATGGGGCGCGGCCAATGACTTAATTGAAACTTTAAGGAATTGGATCTCTTTCCTAAACAGTTTAAAATCACATTAACATAAGTACACAAATAGTTCTCTTACAATTCATTTTATATACAATTAATTATATGCAAATTCATAACGGAGGCTGTGTATTAAAACAGGTTATGGTAATTGTGCTCTGTTATGTCTCTCATGAGGTCACAACATTTAGACAAAATGGGACCGTCGTTAGCTGGATTCCCATCGACCGATTTACACATTCTCCAAAACATGGAATTGCTTCACCGTTCTCAAGTTCTGTGAATGTAGAGTTCCTTATGTTCTTGACTGTAACCCTCTCTTCTATACCTCATGAGGAGAGAGTCTCCTCCAGGAATTTTACGCCAACTAGATAACAGAACCTGGGTATAAGAGGAGAGAGGGGAACGCACCGCTAATACCCAAAGAGGACGCACTGTTCATACTCTAGCAAATTATTGATTTCTCATGGAACCTTGTTCTTAAGTTACTTATGTTATGTGGGATATTTTTAGCACTTTTCGGGTTCCTTGATTGTTTTCCATTGCGTTTACTGAGGCGAAAGCTATAGAGATAGTAAACATTGCTCATGTTATTTATAATGCATTGAGGTTAATTGACATGGGACTTCCTATAGAGTGATTATTGTCATGTTGTGCTTCCAGCCAGGCGGTGGTTGCGATCGGACCGTGTACATCTTGCTCAGCTGGGGCTGAGACGTGGCCTCAGGGAAGCTGGTGGAGTCGGAGGTGTACTAGGCTAGCTGCCACGTGAGAGATGGTGCGGAGGGGTACAGGCTAAGCCGGACAGGTTGAGAGATGTGGAGGGAGGACAGGCTCGGCCAACAGCGTGAGAATGGTGGAGAGGGGCTCATGGCCAGACAGTGAGAGATGGTGGAGGAAGGGAGACAAGAAGGGTTCAGGGGTCAGGAGCGGTAGAAGACCTGGGAGGTGGGGGAGAGATTGGGAGGAGGAGAGATGTGAGTGAAAGTAGGATAATTATAGTATATTATAATACTTATAAGTGGCATTAGTCATGTTAGTGTCAGAATTCTGTTATAACATGGGGCTCCCTTCATCCCCTACCCAAACCCCTCTCTCATCCCCACCCTCACCCCAAACCTCCCTCTCCAATCACCCCCTAACCCTCCGCTCACCCCAACCCTGTCCCGCTCACCCAACCCCGTCCCTCACCCAACCCTTCCCTCGACCCCTAACCCTCTCCGCTCACCCCAAAACCCCTCCCTCACCCCAACCCCTTCCCTCACCCCCAACCCCTTCCCTCACCCCTAACCCTCCCTCACCCAATCCCCTCCCTCACCCCAACCCCTCCCTCACCCCCCCCCTCCTCACCCCACCCTCCCTCACCCCAACCCCTCCGCTTCACCCCCAAGCCCGAACCCCTTCCTTCACCCCCAACCCGCCTCCGGGCTTCCACCCCCTAACCTCCTCACCACCAAAACCCCCCTTCAGCCCCAACCCCCCCTGCACCCCCAAACCCTCCCTCACGCCCCAACCCCTCCCTCACCCAACCCCTCTCCTCACCTTAACCCTCCCTGCCCCAAACCTCCCACCCAAAACCCTCCCTCACCCCCTTAAACCCCTTCCCTCAACCCCAACCCCCCTCCGACATGTCACACACTTGCC
>NW_019942731.1:151395-159431 GCF_002910315.2 Salvelinus sp. IW2-2015 | reverse complement strand
AAGTAGAGAGTTTATAAGGAGTAGAAAGAGTAATAGGAGATAGGAGCGTTATAGAGTAAGAGGTTATAGGAGTAGAGAGTTATAGGAGTAGAGAGTTATAGGAGTAAGAGATTATAGGAGTAGAGAGGTTATAGAGTAGCGATTATAGGAGTAGAGATTATAGGAGTAGAGAGTAGAGAGGTTAGTAGTAGAGAGTAAAGAGGTTATAGGAGTAGAGAGGTTATAGCAGCAGGTGGTTACTCGAAGTAGAGAGTTATAGGAGTAGAGGTTATAGAAGAGAGAGTAGTGTTTATAGGAGCAGAGAGATTATGGAAGTAGAGAGTAGTGGTTAAGAGTAAGAGTAGTGGTATAGGAGTAGAGATAAGAGTTAAAAGTAGATTGGTTATAGGAGTAGAGATTAAGAGGTTATAATAGTAGAGCAGGTTATAAGGAGTAGAGAATAAGAGGTTAAATAATAGTTAGAGAGGTTATAGAGTAGAGAATAAGAGTTTAATATTAGAGAGGTTATAGGAGTAGAGAATAAAGAGGTTATAATAGTAAGAGAGGTAATAGGAGTAGAGAAAAAGGTTGATAATAGTAGAGAGTTAGAGGAGTCAGAGAATAAAGTTATAATAGTGGAGAGGCTTATTGGAGTAAAAAAGTATGATTGGATTAGAGAGTAGAGAGGTATAGAGAAAGAAGGATATAGCAGTATAGAGGTTATAGGTGTAGAGGTACATAGGTTATAAGAGTACATAGTTATAGGATGTAGAGAGTAACATAGGTTATAGGAGTTACATAGGTTATAGGAGTACATAGTGGTATAGGAGTAGAAGGTTGTAGAGAGTTGTAGAGAAGTAGAGTTACAGAGAGAATATATGTTATAGGAGGTCAGGGCGTTATAGGAGTAGAGGAGTCGAAGTTATAGAGTAGAGATCTAAGGTTATAGGAGTAGAGAGTTCGAGAGGTTATAGGAGTAGAGAATAAAGTATATAATGTAGGAAGGTATTGGAGTAAAAAGATGATTGGATAGAGAGTAGAGAGGTTATAGAGAGAAATAGCATATATAGCAGTATAGAGGTTTATAGGATTTAGAGAGTACATGTGTATAGGAGTAAAGTAAATAGTTATAGGAGTACATAGGTTATAGAGTACAGTAGTTAAGGAGTAGAGAGGTTGATAGAGAAGTTAGTTAGAGAGTAGAGATACGAGAGAGAGAGTAGTTATAGTGAGTGTAGGAGTTATAGGAGTAGAGGAGTGAGAGGTAGGAGATAAGAGAGTAAAAATAGAGTAGAGGTATAGGAAGTAGAGAGTAGAGAGGTTATAGGAGTGGACGAGAGGTTATAGGAGTAGAGAGTGGAGAGTTATAGGAGTAGTAGTGGTTATAGGAGTAGAGTGGTTTATAGGAGTAGTGGTTATAGAGTAGAGGTTATAGGAGTAGAGAGGTTATAGTAGAGGAGGTTATAGGAGTAGAGGTTATAGCAGCAGGTATAGGAGTAGAGAGGTTATAGAGTAGAGAGTAATAATCTTTATTACATATTCTTTATCCCTTTAACTTGTGTGATTGTGTGTAAGGTAGTAGTGTGTGGCAATTTTAGTTAGATTACTGTTGGTTAATTACTTGCATTGTCGGAACTAAGAAGCACCAAGCATTCGCTACACTCGCATTAAACATCTGCTAAACCAATGTGTATGTGACTAATAAAATTTTGAATTTGATTTGATTTGAATCAATGATTTGATTTGAGTAGAGAGGTTATAAGGAGTAAGTTTATAGGGTAGAGAGTTATAGGAGTAGAGGTTTAGAGTAGAGAGGTTATAGGAGAGCAGAGAGGTTATGAGAGTAGAGAGTTATAGAGAGGCAAGAGGTTAAGATAGAGGGTTATAGGAGAGAGAGTATAGAGAGCAGAGAGGTTAAGAGAGCAAGAGATATATAGAGAGCAAGAGGTTATAGAAGCAGAAGGTGGAGAGGGTTATAGTACAGAGAGGTTATAAGAGCAGAGGTTATAGAAGAGCAGAAGAGGTTATAGAGAGCGAGAGGTTATAGAGAGTAGAGAAGGTTATAGGAGCGAGAGGTTATAGAGAGCAGAGAGTTATAGAGAGCAGAGAGGTTTATAGAGAGGCAGTAAGGTTATAGAGAGCAAGAGTTATAGGAGCAGAGGAGCGTTATAAGGCAGAGACGGTTATAGAGAGCAGAGAGGTTGGAGGCAGAGAAGGTTAGTAGAGAGCAGAGAGTTATAGAGAGCAGAGAGGTATAAGAGCAGAGAGGTTATAGAAGCAGAGAGTTATAGGAGCAGAGAGTTATGAGAGCAGAGAGGTATAAGAGAGTAGAGGGTTATAGGAGCAGAGAGGTTATTAGAGAGCAGAAGAGTTAAGAGAGCAGAGGCAGGTTATAGAGAGCAGAGAGTTTATAGAGAGCAAAGAGAGGAGTTATAGAGAGCAGAGAGTTATTATGTTAAGAGAGCAGAGGCGTATAGAGAGCAGAAAAAGACAGAGAGGTATAGAGAGAGAATTATAGAGCAGAGTTATAAGAGAGCAAGAAGTGTATAGAGAGCCAGAGAGTTTTAAGAGAGCGGTAGAACAGAGGTTTATAGAAGCCAGAGTAGGTTAAGGAGTAGAGAGGTATATAGAGAGCAGAGGTTAGTTATAGAGAGCGAGGTTATTAGAGAGCAGAGAAGGTTATGAGAGAGAGGTTATATAGAGCAGAAAAGAAGAGGTATGAGGAGCAGAAGAGTTATAGGCGAGAAGAGTATAGAGACAGAGAGGTATAGAAGAGCAGAGAGTATAGGAGCAGGAAGTTATAGCAGAGAGAGCATGAGTATAGAGAGCAGAGAGGTTATAGAGAGCAGAGAGTAGAGGTTATATAGAAGAGCAGAGAGGTATAGGAGCAGAGAGGTTATAGAGAGCAGAGAGTATGAGAGAGCAGAGAGGTTATAGAGACAGAGAGGTTATGAGAAGAAGTTAGAGAGCAGAGAGGTTATAGGGCAGAGAGGGTATAGTAAGCAGAGAGTATAGAGAGCCAGGTATTATAGAGAGCAGAGAGGTTATAGAGAGCAAGAGGTTATAGAGAGCAGAGAGTTATAGAAGCCAGAGAGTATAGGAGCAGAGAAGGTTATAGGAGCAGAGAGGTTATAGAGAGCAGAGAGGTTATAGAGAGCAGAGAGGTTATAGAGAGCAGAGAGGTTATAGAGAGCAGAGAGGTTATAGAGAGCAGAGATGTTATAGAGAGCAGAGAGGTTATAGAGAGCAGAGAGGTTATAGGAGCAGAGAGGTTATAGAGAGCAGAGAGGTTATAGAGAGTAGAGAGGTTATAGGTGTAGAGTACAGAGTTTATACTCTGACACAATGTACATCCAACCCGGAAGCTAGCCGCACCAAAGTGTCAGAGGAAACACCGTACACCTGGCAACCAGGAGTAGCTAGTGCGCGATGAGACAAGGATATCCCTGCCGGCCAAACCCTCCCTAACCCGGACGACGCTGGGCCAATTGTGCGCCGCCCCATGGGCCTCCCGGTCGCGGCCGGCTGCGACAGAGCCTGGGCTCGAATCCAGAATCTCTGGTGGCACAGCTAGCACTGCGATGAAGTGCCTTAGACCACTGCACCACCCAGGAGCCCCTACTTTTCAGATATTTTAATATCTGACTAATAAGTCTTCTATTTCGTGAATCATTCTTTACCTCGCGTTAGTCTCATTCCAAACATCGGAAGTTGTTGGTTATCTGCACAAACCCAGTCTTCACTATGAATCATCCATACATCAATTGTCTTAATCATTTATTTACTAACTAACTAAATAATCACAGAAATGCATAAACAAACAACAATATATATGGTTACAAGGAAATGATAGGGAAGTGGGTGTGGACTGAGAAGGCCGGGAAAGACAAGAGACACAGTTGATAATTGAAATGCCAATCCTTTGCACATGAACGCTCACTTATTCGGAAATAATTGCAATCAATATATATATTTACACTCAGTGTGTCGTCGGGATCTCTGTTGGAATCGTCCGTCTTTCTGTTGGAAAGTTCATCTGAACTTCTCTTTGCTTCCCTGGAGTCTGTCGTGGTTAGAATGGATACTTCAGAGTTCCATTCAGAAATGTTCTTATAGAGTAGATGTTTCGGCGGTTGTCGGTCTTCGCATTCCAGGTCGACATAAATTCTAGCTGCAGACGAGTAATTAGTATGGAAGATTTGCTCTTATTCTGTCGGTATCGATAGTCTCAGAGTTGAACCACTTCCACCAGTGTAGCCAATGCTCCACGGGGTTTGGTTAGGAATTCAACAATCATTACAACCTTAGCTCCCTCAGATGACCGAGGAATGCATGGTCTCTACTCAAACCTTAGCCCTCTCGGTAATAGAGGCACACAGGGTCTCTACTCAAACCTTAGCCCTCTTGGTAATCGAGGTACGCATGGTCTCTACTCAAACCTTGGCCCTCTTGGTAATCGAGGTACGCATGGTCTCTACTCAAACCTTAGCCCTCTCGGTAATAGAGGCACGCAGGGTCTCTACTCAAACCTTAGCCCTCTCAGTAATAGAGGCACGCAGCAGGTCTGACCTCAAACCTTGGCCCTCTCAGTTAATAGAGCACGCATGGTCTCTACTCAAACCTTAGCCCTTCTCAGTAATAGAGGCACGCAGGGTCTCTACTTCAACCCTTAGCACCTCAGAAATAGAGGGCACGCAGGTCTCTACTCAAACCTAGCCCTCTCATAATTAAAGGGCACGCAGCTCTACTCAAACCTTGGGGCCCTCCTGTTAACGAGGCACGCAGGTCTCTACTCAAACCTTGGCCCTCTCAGTAATAGAGGCACGCATAGTCTCTAGCTCAAACCTTAGCCTCTTCATAATAGAGCAATCGCAGGGTCTCTACCTCAAACCTTAGCGCACTCTCCGTATAGTAAGGCACGCAGGTCTGCTAGCTCAAACCTTAGCCCTCTCCAGCTACAGAGGCATCGCTGGGTCTCTACTCAAACCTTAGCCCTCTCTTAACGAGAGCTAGTCTCTACTCAACCCTTTAGCCCTAACTCAGAAAAGAGGAATGCATGGATCTCATTTTCCTTACTCAAAACCTTAGCCCTAACTCGTGGTAATCGAGGTAAGCTGGGTCTAAAGGAATCCCTCCACGTGGGGGTTATATTCGTAAACAGCAGAAAAGGGCTGTTCCCATGACGCCAGATCATGATCTACTCATGGGGCGCGGCCAATGACTTAATGAAACTTTAAAGGAATTGGATTTCTCTTTCCTTAAACAGTTTAAAAATCACACTTACATAATTACACAAATAGTTCATCTACAATTCATTTATAATACAATTAAAGATGCAAATCTCATAACGGAGGCTGTTGTATTAAAACAGGTTATGGTAATGTGGCCTGTTATTGTCTCTCATGAGGTCACAACATTAGACAAAATGGACCGTCTTAGCTGGATTCGCCACCGACCGTTTACACATTCTCCAAAACATGGACATTGTTCACCCCCGTTCTCAAGTTCTGTGATGTAGAAGAAGTTCCTTAAGTTCTTCTGGAACCCTCTCTCCATACCTCATGAGGAGAGAGTCTCCTCCAGGAATTTACGCCCTAGATAACAGAACCTGGGTATAAGAGGAGAGAGGGGAACTGCACCGCTAAAGTACCCAAAGAGGACGCACTGTCATACTCTAGCAAATTATTGATTTCCATGAACCTTGTTTCTTAAGTTACTTATGTTAATGTGGGATATTTTTTAGCACTTTTCGGGATGTTTTGATTCGTTTTCCATTGCGTTTACTGGCGAAAGCTAAGTAGAAGTAAACATGCTCATTATTTATGCAATGTTAGGTTAATTGCACATAGGGACTTCTAGTAGAAGTGATTATGTCCAATTGTTGTGCTTCCAGCCAGGCGGTGGTGGTGGATCGGACCGTGTACATCTCTGCCAGCTGGGCTGGACGTGCCTCAGGGAAGCTTGTGGAGGGAGGTACAGCTCAGGCCAGACAGGTGAGAGATGTTGGAGGAGGAGGGTCAGGCCAGACAGGTGAGAGATTGGTGGAGGGGGGGAGAGATGAAAACATATAGTACTATTATAATACTTATAGCATTTCATGTAGTCAGAATTCTTATAACATTGCTCCCTTGCCCCCCACCCCTAACCCCTCCCTCATCCCCCACCCCACCGCCTCCCTCACCCCACCCAACACACCCTTCCCCCACCCTTAACCCCTCCCCATCCCCACGCCCACTCCTCACCACAGGCTCTGTCCAATATGGGAGAGAGGCCTGAAAGCAGCCTGGATGTTGGGTTTTGACAATGGTAAGCCTCCCTCTTTTTATAATATCATCAAAGTTCAACAAGAATATAATGTATAAATGTAAAAAAGGACAAAAGGATGAGATTAATTTGTAAGTCGCTCTGGATAGAGCGTCTGGCTAAATGACTTAAATGTAAATGTAAATTAATTCCACCCTGAGATCTGAATAAGGTATCTTCTTTAATTTTGTATCTTCTAGTCGTCAAAGCACCGTGCTGGTTGGCAGACATTAATGGACTTTGTCAAAACGCAACGATGTAATTAAGGAACTGTAAGTTTGACCTGACATGGAAGGGGTAAGGGTCAAAGTTATTGGGATAATTCTCAATATATTTATTTGTTCTTCACATCCTCTCGCCTCCTGCTTGAAAAACCACACAAGGAAATCAAATTGAGATTCTCTCTCTGTCCGCATCTGAACGTTTTGGGCTTAATCCAACCTCTTCATACTGTCCGCATGTCACAACTGCCACATGTGCGCCCTCTTCCCTGAATAACAGCCACTTCTCTCAGATCTGTTGGCCACTTGTTCGGTGGTGTCAACTGGCCTAATATTGAGATACTGAACTTTAGACCCAGCATTCTTCAAGTAGCACATTCATTTATATGTCTGAAAGGACAACAGCTAAATATATGCAAACTTCAACGTGTCCATGGCACTGTACAACGTGTGGTAAAACAGTTACATATGGGCAATCCATTGCTATAGTTTCAAATTGATGGCATAGCTGTACCTCTGGCCTTTAGTAATTAACTCTTGTCTGTCTTTGCCTTGCTAAGTTAGGTTTCCCATTAGTTCCGTTTGTCCAAAGGAACTCACAATGGACCCACAGCTCTAATGGGTATTATCACGATGCACAGTAGACTGAACACTTGGTGTGTTCCCATCATGATGCACAGTGACTGAACACTGGTGTGTGTCCCATCACGATGCACAGTGGACTGGACACGGTGTGTGTCCCATCATGACTGCACAGTGGGGACTGAACACTGGTGTGTGTCCCATCACGATGCACAGTGGGACTGAAACACTGGTGTGTGTCCCATCACGATGCACAGTGGGACGGACCCTGGTGTGTGTCCCATCACGCATGCACGTGGCGACTGAACACTGGTGTGTGTCCATCCACCGATGCACGTGGGACTGGACCCCTGGTGTGTGCTCCCAATCACGATGCACACGTAGGGAACTGAACCCTGGTGTTGTCCATCACAGATGCACAGTGGACTGGACTGGTGTGTGTCCCATCACGATGCACAGTAGGAACTGGAACACTGGTGTGTGTCCCATCACGATGCACAGTGGGACTGGACCCTGGTGTGTGTCCCATCACGATGCACAGTAGGACTGAACACTGGGTGTGTGTCCCATCATCGATGCCACAGTGCGGACTGAACACTGGTGTGTGTCCCATCACGATGCACAGTGGACTGGGACACTAGGTGTGTCCCATCACGATGCACAGTGCGGACGAACACTGGTGCTGTGTCCCCATCACGATGCACAGTAGGACTGAAACACTGTGTGTTCCATCCACGATGCACAGGGACGGACCCTGCTGTGTTCCCATCACGATTGCACAAGTAGAACTGAACACTGTTGTGTGTCCCCATCACATGCACATGGACGAACAACTGTGTGTGTCCCATCACGATCACAGGGAGCTGAACAGTGGTGTCCCTCCCGATGCACATGGGACTGAACACTGGTGGTGTCAACTCTGTAGTTCGCTAAGAGATACAAGAAGCTCTG
>NW_019942731.1:133631-151370 GCF_002910315.2 Salvelinus sp. IW2-2015 | reverse complement strand
ATTATAGGTGCACTTCAACTATGACAGACAAAATGAGAAAAAAAAATTCCAGAAATTCACATTGTAGGATTTTTAATGAATTTATTTGCAAATTATGTGGAAATAAGTATTGGTCAATGAACAAACCAAGTTTCTCTACAATACTTGATGTATATACCTTGTTGGCAATGACAAGTCAAAACAGTTTTCGTGCTAAGTCTTCACAAGGTTTTCACAACTGTTGCTGCCATTTTGGCCCATCCTCCATGCATATCTCCTCTAGTAGCATGAGTTTTGGGGCTGTTGAAAGCTGGGCAACACGACTTTCAACTCCTCCAAAAAGGGATTTTCTATGGGTTGAGATCTCGGAGACTGCTAGGCCACTCCAGACCTTTTGAAATGCTTCTTACGAAGCCACATCCTTCGCCCTGCTTCCAAACCGGGCGGGTAGTGTTAAGGATTCATTGTATCATTGCTGAAAGGACCAGCACGACGTTTCATCTTCAATGCCTGAGGCTGATGGAAGAGGTTTTCACTCAAAATCTCACAATACATAGTCCCCATTCATTCTGTCCTTTACACGCATCAGTCGTATCCTGGTCCCTTTGCAGAAAAACAAAGCACCCAAAGCAGGATGTGTTCCACCCCCATGACTTACTGACAGTAGGTATGGTTTCTGTTAGAGGGCAAAACTCACGCATTCTATTGTCACTCAAACAACACGAGTTGAGTTTTACCAAAAAGTTATGATTTCGGTTTCATCTTCACCATATGAAACATTCTCCCAAATCTTCTTCTGGATCATCCCAAATGCTTCTCTAGCAAACTTCAGACGGGCCTGGACATGTACTGGCTTAAGCAGCCGGGGAACTCTCCGGCCACATGCAGGATTGATCCCTGGCGGCGTAGTGTGTTACTGATGTAGGCTTTGCTACTTGCCGTCCCAGCTTCTTGCAGGTCATTCACTAGGTCAACCCCCGTGTCGGAATTCTGGGATTTTTGCGGTGCGAGCGCGTTCTAGTTGATCATTATTGACGCCCAAAACGGGTTTTTGAATCTTGTTTTGATGTCTTCCTTCCTGAATAATTGCGCTCCCACAGTTGTTCTTCAAAACCAACACTTACCTATTGCCAGATCAGTTCTTCCCAGCCTTGGGCAGCGCTACATAATTTTTTTTCTGCGTGTCCTTTGACAGCTCTTTGGTCTTGGCCATAGTGAGAGTTTGGATGTGACTGTTGAGTTGTGGACAGGGTCTTTTATACTGATAACAAGTTCAACAGGTGCCATTAATAAGGTAACGATGGAGACAGAGGAGCCTCTCAAAGAAGAAGTAACAGGTTCTGTGAGAGCCAGAAATCTTTGCTTGTTTGCTTGTTGTAGGTGACCAAAATACTTATTTTCCCACCATATTGCTAATAAATTCATAAAAAATCCTAACAATGTGATTTTCTAATTTTTTTCTTCAATTCCTTGTCTTGTCATAGTTGAAGTGTACCTATGATGAAAATTTACACCCTCTCTCATCTTTTTAAGTGGAAAACTTGGACAATTGGTGGCTGACTAAATACGTTTTGGCCCACTGTATGTATATATTTTTTTACCCCTTTTTCGTTAATATCCAGTTGGTAGTTACAGTCTCGTCTGGCATTCGCTGCAACTCCCGCTACGACTCGGATGAGGCGAGGTCCAAGCCATGCGTCCTCCCGAAACCACAACCCAACCACCCGACCACTGACGTCTTGACACAACTGTACATTTCCAACCGAGGCCAGCCGCCACCACATTGTGTCAGAGGAAACACTGCTACACCTGGCGACCGTGTTTTCCCAGTGGTGCACGCACCCGCACCCGCCACATGATCACTATATGCCGATGATGAACAAGGATATCCCGGCCTGCCAACCCTCCTAATCCTCTGGACGACGCTTGTGCCAATTTGTCGCCGCCCCATGTGTGGCCGCCCAGTCTCGGCGGCGTGCGACAAGAGCCTGGGCTCGAATCCAGAATCTCTTGGTGGCACACGCGTAGCACCCCCCCACTCAAGTCCCTAACCAAGAAAAACATTGCAATTTCAGTGCCAAATGAGACCAACTAGGTGGATCCAGTTGCCTTAGACCACTGTGATGCAGTACCGGTTAGACCACTGCAATGCAGCTGCCTTAACCACTGGGATGCATGCACTTAGACCACTGGGATTGCACTGCCTTAGACCACTGTGTGCTAGGCCTTAACCACTGGGATGCAGTGCCTTAGGACGCTGGATGCAGTTGCCTTAGGACCGCTGCAGATGCAGTGCCTTAGCACTGGGATTGCATGCCTATAGACCACTGGCGATGCATGCCTTTAGACCACTCGATGCAGTTGCCTTAGACCCACTGGGATGCAGAACCTTAGACCACTGGGATGCCAGTACCTGACGACCTACTGGATGCAGTGCCTTAGACCACTGGGATGCATGTCCTTAGACCACTGGGATGCGAGTTACCTTAGACCACTGGGATTGCAGTGCCTTAGACCAACCTGGGATGCAGTGCCGTAGACCACTGGTATGCAGTGCCTGAAATGTAGACCACTGAGGCATTCAGTGCACTTAAACCATGGGATGGAGTACCTTAACCACTGGGATGCAGTGCCTGAACCCACTGGATGTCAGTAACCTCTAGGTACCACTGGTCGCAAAGTGCCTTAGATCCACTGGGGATTCCCAAGTCAGCCTTTAAGACCAACTGGATCGCAGCCGCCTTCAGATCCGACTGGGATGCTCCAAAGTGCCTCTAGACCACTGGGATGCAGTTGCCCTTTGTGCAGACCACTGGGATGCAGTGTCCGTCCGTAGACCACTAAGGATGCAAGTGCCGTGTGACCCAACATGGGAGATCGCAGTCCCCTGTAGATTCCCACAGATGCAGTTGCCTGTAGAACCTTACTAGGAATGCAGTGCCTTAGACCAACTGGATGTTGCAGTGCCGTTAGACCACGGGATGCGAGTGCCTGGGAGACCACTGGGATGCAGTGCCTAAATAGAAACCAACTGGAAATGCAAAGTGCACATAGAACCACTGGGAATGAACAATTTGTGCCTAGGAGTACCACTCGGCGATGCAGTCCGTCGCTTAGAGCCACTGCATGCAAGGTGGCCTATAGACCCCACGTGGGGATTGCAGTGCCTTAGACCACTGGATTGCAGTGCCTTAGACCCTATAACCATTGTCTGTTGAGAGGAACGAGAATATGTATAAGAAAAAACAAAGCGAGAAGCAACGCGGTAACCACGAACAATAGAAGAAAAAAAACCAAGGTCTAGCTGATGCATACGGCCTGAAGAAGACCCAGTCTCAACGAACCCGAAGTGTGGCAAGAACCTCCACCAGCAATGCATTCAGACATCGCGAAAACTCATCCACGGGATGAAGCCCAACAAGTTTGGCCGGCGAGAAACAGCCGCCATCCGTAAAGCCCGCAACAGACCATCACTGGGATGCGTGCCTTTATACCACTTGGATCAGTACCTTAGACCACTGGGACTTGCAGTGCCTTAAAGACCACTGGGATGGCAGCGCCTTAGACCACTCCGGGATCTAGTACCTTAGCACCTACTTTGATGCAGTGCCGATAGACCACTCTGGGATGCAGTGCCTTAGACCACTGGGATGCAGTGCCTTAGACCACTGGGATGCAGTGCCTTAGACCACTGGGATGCAGTGCCTTAGACCACTGCGCCACCCAGGAGGCCCTACTTTTCAGATATTTTAATATCTGACCAATAAGTCTTCTATTTCGTGAATCATTCTTTACCTCACGTTAGTCTCATTCCAAACATCGGAAGTTGTTGGTTATCTGCACAAACCCAGTCTTTGCTATGAATCATCCATACATCAATTGTCTAAATCATTTATTTACTAACTAAATAATCACAGAAATGCATAAACAAACAACAATATATATGGTTAAAAGGAAATGATAGGGAAGTGGGTGTGGACTGAGAAGGCCGGGAAAGACAAGAGACACAGTTGATAATTATAACAATTGAAATGCTAATCCTTTGCACATGAACGCTCACTTATTCGGGAATAATTGCAATCAATATATTTATTTACACTCAGTGTGTCGTCATAATCTCTGTTGGAATCGTACGTCTTTCTGTTGGAAAGTTCATCTGAACTTCTCTTTGCGTCCCTGGAGTCTGTCGTGGTTAGAATGGATACTTCAGAGTTCCATTCAAAAAAATTCTTATAGAATAGATGTTTCGGCGGTTGTCGGTCTTCGCATTCCAGGTCGACATAAATTCTAGCTGCAGACTAGTATTTAGTATAGAAGATTTGCTCTTATTCTGTCCGTATCGATAGTCTCAGAGTTGAACTATTTCCACCAGTGTAGCCAATGCTCCACGTGGTTTGGTTAGGAATTCAACAATCGTTACAACCTTAGCTCCCTCAGATGACCGAGGAATGCAGGGTCTCTACTCAAACCTTAGCCCTCTCCGTAATAGAGGCACGCAGGGTCTCTACTCAAACCTTAGCCCTCTCCGTAATAGAGGAATGCTTGGTCTCTACTCAAACCTTAGCCCTCTCCGTAATAGAGGAATGCTTGGTCTCTACTCAAACCTTAGCCCTCTCAGTAATAGAGGAATGCAGGGTCTCTACTCAAACCTTAGCCCTCTTGGTAATCGAGGTACGCAGGGTCTCTACTCAAACCTTAGCCCTCTCAGTAATAGAGGAATGCAGGGTCTCTACTCAAACCTTAGCCCTCTCCGTAATAGAGGCACGCTTGGTCTCTACTCAAACCTTAGCCCTCTCGTGGTAATCGAGGTAAGCTGGTCTAAAGGGAATCCCTCCACGTGGGGTTTATATTCGGAACAGCAGAAAGGGGCTGTCCCATGACGCCAGATCATTGTCTACTCATGGGGCGGGCCAATGACTTAATGAAACTTTAAAGGGAATTGGATTCTCTTTCCTTAAACAGTTTAAAATCACATTACATAATTACACAAATAGTTTCATCTTTACTCAATCATTTTATACAATAATTAGATGCAAATCTCATAACGGAGGCTGTTGTATAAACAGAGTTATGGTAATGTGGCTGTATTGTCTCTCATGAGCCAGAGACCTGTGGCGTTGAGGGAGGTGGGTGGGGATGGGAGGGGTTTAGGGTGGGAAGGGAAGGTGTGGGGTGGGTGAGGGAGGCGGTGGGGGTGGGGATGAGGGAGGGGTTAGGGGTGGGGGGAAGGGAGCTATGTTATAGAATTCCTGACTAACATGACTAATGCTATAAGTTATTATAATAGTACTATATGTTTTACATCTCTCCCCCCCCCCTCCACCATCTCTCACCTGTCTGGCCTGACCCCCCCTCCCTCCACCATCTCTCACCTGTCTGGCCTGAGCCTGTACCCCTCCCTCCACCAGCTTCCCTGAGGCCACGTCCAGCCCCAGCTGGCCAGAGATGTACACGGTCCGATCCACCACCACCGCCTGGCTGGAGCACAACAATTGGACATAAGTCACTCTACTAGGAAGTCCACTATGTGCAACTTAACCTGAATTGCATAAATAACATGAGCATGTTTACTTCTACTTAGCTTCCCAGTAAAGCAATGAAAACAATCAAAGCATCCCAGAAATAAGTGCTAAAAAATATCCCACATTAACATAAGTAACTTAAGAAACAAGGTTCATGAAATCAATAATTTGCTAGAGTCATGACGTGGTCCTCTTTGGGTATAGCGAGTGCTTCCCCTCTCTCCCTCTTATACCCAGGTTCTGTTATCTAGGGCGTAAATTCCTGGAGGAGACTCTCCTCCTCATGAGGTATGGAGAGAGGGTTCACAGAGAACTAAGGAACTTCTTCTACATCACAGAACTTGAGAACTGAACAATGTCCATGTTTTGGAGAATGTGTAAACGGTCGTGGAGAATCCAGCTACGACCGGTCCATTTTGTCTAATGTTGTGACCTCATGAGAGACAATAACAGCCACATTACCATAACTCTGTTTATACAACAGCCTCCGTTATGAGATTTGCATCTATTATTGTTAATAAATGATATGAGTAAAGATGAAACTATATTGTGTAATTATGTAATGTGATTTTAAACTGTTTAAGGAAAGAGAATCCAATTCCCTTTAAAGTTTCATTAAGTCATTGGCCCGCCCCATGAGTAGACAATGATCTGGCGTCATGGGACAGCCCCTTTCTGCTGTTACGAATATAACCCCCACGTGGAGGGATTCCCTTTAGACCAGCTTACCTCGATTACCACGAGAGGGCCAAGGTTTGAGTAGAGACCATGCATCCTCTATTACTGAGAGGGCTAGGTTTGAGTAGAGACCTGCGTGCTCGATTACAGAGAGGCCTAAGTTTGAGTAGAGACCCTGCGTGCCTCTATTTACTGAGAGGGCTAAGGTTTGAGTAGAGACCCTGCGTGCCTCTATTACTGAGAGTGCTAAGGTTTGAGTAGAGACCCTGCGTGCCTCTATTACTGAGAGGGCTAAGGTTTGAGTAGAGACCATGCGTGCCTCTATTACTGAGAGGGCCAAGGTTTGAGTAGAGACCTGCGTGCCTCGATTACAGAGAGGGCAAGGTTTGAGTAGAGACCCTGCGTGCCTCTATTACTGAGAGGGCTAGGTTGTGAGTAGAGACCCTGCGTGCCTCTATATCTGAGAGTGCTAAGGTTTGAGTAGAGACCCTGCGTGCCTCTATTACTGAGAGGGCTAAGGTTTGAGTAGAGACCATGCGTGCCTCTATTACTGAGAGGGCCAAGGTTTGAGTGAGACCTGCGTGCCTCTATTACTGAGAGGGCTAAGGTTTGAGTAGAGACCCTGCGTGCCTCTCATTACGAGAGGGCTAAGGTTTGAGTAGAGACCATGCGTACCTCGATTACCAAGAGGGCACAGGTTTGAGTAGAGACATGCGTACCTCGATTACCAAGAGGGCTAAGGTTTGAGTAGAGACCCTGTGTGCCTCTATTACCGGGGAGGAAGGCTACAGCGCCAAAACTTGTACCAGTTTGTCCCAGTAGAGACCATGCATTTCCTTCGGTCACATACTGAGGCGTAGCTTAAGTGAGTGGTAATGATGTATGATGCAACACACGAGTGGGATCTATGAGCTGCGCGACTCAAAGCCAGAAAAATTGAATCCTTACCCACCCTAAACCGGCCGAGGAATGAAATCCAATGGACAGCCATATGCGCAACTTACCACTGGCTGGGAAAGCCTGAGTTCATACTCTGGAGAACTAAATCGCTATTTACCGACACAGAATGAAAAGAGCAAATCTTCCATACTAATTACTCGTCTGCGAGCGTAGGAATTCTATGTCGAACCCGCCTGAGCAGGAACCTGCGCCTCCAGACCGCCACAACCGCCGAAACATTCTAACTCCTCATCCATCCTCCAAAGAGAACATTCTCTAATGGCAAAGAGCGGTCTGAACTGTTAGTGTACCATCCTGTCAACCCAAACGACCGCACCTCTGCAGGCACCCAGCAATCGCGTCCAACGAGAAGTTCAGCCAGAAGCACAAAATGAATCCTTCGCCTGCCAACAGCCCACAAGACGGAGCGATCCCAACAGAGCGATCCCTAGTCAATGGACGACGACACCTGACTCGTTTTACAATTATCTTATTGATCCGCACCTCATCGTATTTGTGTACCGATGAATAGAGTAGCCGCTCTCTGTGCAACGAAGGGAGATAGTTGGCCCCATGTGTTTCAATTTACTCAACGGTGCGGTTGGGTCGTGCTTCGTCTTCGTGGCGAGTCCGGAGCCGGAGGAGCGTGCCAGGCACTAACTCGGCAGATCCAGGAGGCAGAAGTAAGCCAGCCCCTCTCCCTAGGCGCGCGGTATCTTCCTCCCTATATTAGACTTGTATATCCTAAGTTACTTTTATTAATGATCTCCGAATTCTCCTATTTCATTGCATTGTCTAGACGAATGTAATTATTTATGTTAAAGTTCAACCGGTAGACAATAATCGCGGTATAATAAAATCGCGTCCATGCAGCAGCTTACAAATCGATGATAAGACAATTGAAGTGTATGCGTTGACTGATTCATAGGTTTGAAGACCTGGGTGCTGCAGATAACCAACAATCTTCCGCCATGTTTGGAATGAGACAACTTAACCAGCCGATGTGGTAAGGGTAAGACATGATTCTTCACGAAATAGGGAAGATCTTATAGTAGATATTAAATTTGAAAAAGTAGGGGGCTCCTGGACGTCGCTGCAGTGGTCTAAGCCACTTCATCGCAGTCAGCAGCTGTGCCACACCAGAGACTTGCTGGTAAGATTCGAGACCCAAGGCATGCAACTGTCGCAAGCTCTGCTGCGGCCTGACACCAACGCAGCAATCCTATAGGAACACGCGCAAGTCTAGGAGGAGGAGCAAGGACGGAGGATAAGTCGTAACGCCTGTCCTGCGAATAAGTAGCAGAAGGCCCATGGTAGACTGGGGATGACCTAACAAGGGGTTTCCACTATGCGCAATGATGGAAGTGAGATCTGCAGTCCTTTGCATTTCACTGGTTTCCCAATATGGCTACCTACAGAGATTTGGGTCCCGAGCCGTTGTACTACACCAAGTCAACACAGTGCCCGCGTCCGGTTAGGGTTCACGTGTCCCCCACGCAAGGCCACCCCAGGACGTCAACTGAAGCGAAAGATGTGGTGACCGAGACTAAAACATTTGCGACGATCAGAAGATTATCCAGGCTGGACCTTTATCGCTTGAGACATATATAAGGTGAATTTTGGTATTCTTCACTCCGGCGCATAGCGTATGCTGACTCGGTTCTGAGTTTAGCCCATAGCGTAGATGGTTATGAATCACGGGATGTTTCCTCTGAACACTTTTTTGGAGATCATCTCCATCGAGATCGGCTACCGCCTCCTCCCGCCGCTTGCAGATCGATACCATTGTACATCAGTCAGCAGATCAATCCACTTAACCATCCACACACTAGACATTGGTCCATGAGTGGTTAATCCTGCTTGGTGTTGATTTGTAACGTCCAGTCTGACACCTGATAGAACCCTCCGTTCTCCTAGCGATATAACCCTCTGACTCTTCTATAACCTCTCATTGCTAGCCCCCTAAGTAAACCCTGCTTCTAGCTCTTCCAACATTATAAGCTAGCTTCCTCTCTGCTCTCCGATAAACATCTCTGGCTCTCTATAACCTCTCCTGCCTCTCTATTAACCTCTCTGCTCTCGTATAACCTCTGCTGCTCTGTCTCATGCCTCTCGCCGCTTTATTAACTCGCTCTCTTGCCTCTGCTCCATAATAACTTCTGCATGCTCTAATACCTCTCGACGATGACTCCATTATCACCTCCTAGTTCACTGCTTCTTGCACCCCTCCCATAACCTCTAGCTGCGCTCTCTTTATGAAACCTCTCTGCTTCCTTATTAATACGGTCTCTTGGCTCTCGATAACCTCTTCTGCTCTCGGCCCTATAAACCTCTGCACGTGCCTGGCTCTATAAACTCTGCTGCGTCTCAGTTATAACCCTGCCCTGCTTCTCTATAACCTCCTCCCTGCCCATTGCACGGCCTCTGCTCCTCCTACTATTTACCCTCCTGCCTCTCCGATCTATTAATTCTCTTAATTGAGAGAACCCAGACGTGGCCTTCGGTCTATAACCTACTCTGTGCGTCTCTTAATAAGCCTCTCTGCTCCGGTTGATGATAACCTCTCTTGCTCCTATAACCTCTGGCTGCCTCTCTATAAGGGCAAAGGGCCTCTGTGGGGCTGCCAGCGTTCGGTTGCTGATAACCCCTCTCTGCCTATCTGTGCCTCGTAGTCTCTCAGTATACCTCTTCGACATGCGTCGTTATAATCTTCTTGCTCCATCTTACTAACCTGCTCTGCTCTCTATAACCTGCTGGTCCGTATAACCTCGTCTGCGGCGGCGGGTATCGTGGTCTATATGAATCTAGTTGCTTCTCTTCAGCCGAGCTCCGCTCTCCTTACAGTGTAAGAGCCCCGATGAAACCGCTACCGTGTCCTCTCTGCTAATTCGGGTAATAACCTCTAGTTTCTGAGCTTCTCCCCTTCCTAATGTATAACAGCTCCGTCTCGGCTTGCTGACACAATTTCTATTCTAAATGGTCTCTGTCCTCATATAAACCTCTGCAGTGCCATCCCATATCATAACTGCTTGCTTCTCTCAGTCTCTCTCAAAATCACTCTTCTGCTCATCTATCCGAACCTTCTAGTCTGCTCTATACAATCTTCTATCTGCCTCTCTTTACATTAAAACTTGTTCATTCTCTGACGTCTCATACCTCTACTCGCTTCCTCCCCATGATAATCCTTTAAAGGCTTATGCATTGCTCATACTTGCAAGGTATAAGCAACCTCTTGTAGTCCATGTCCACCTGCTCCTCTAATTATCATACCTCATTGACGAACACTCAGCCTTCCCTCTGTTTGCATCAACTTAATTATACTAATATTCATATATCTTACCCTAGTCTACCTACTCTCGTTTCCCGAACACATGTTTACCGTAGTATAAACCCTCTGCTCTGCTCTGTCGTAATTAAAAACCCTCTTATGTGGTCTGATCTATAACCTGCTCTGGTCTTTTCTATGCTAGATAAACCACTCCTTTAACGTTCAATGGGCCTGGCCCAACTTCTCTGAATATTCCGTATCTTCGTAAGAGGCACATCTTTTCTAATTAGACCTCTCCGATGCCACTAGACTTCTCTTATTAACTCTCTAGCTTCATCATACCTTATTGGAAAAAGCCACATCCTTCTATGTTATCTCGCTCGTTCGGCATTTCATTATGAATACCTCTCTTTGCTCGTCTATAACCTTCCTCTTCCCCGCAAAACCCATGCTACATATAACCATCATCCTGTCCTGATCCTACTTCTTTACTGTAAGCCTTCATCCATGTCAGATATATATCGACCCTTCTACATCTCACAAGAGATGCTCCAGACTAAACCCTCTATTAACCTACGTGGGCTCTCACTGGTATTAAACCACTTCTGTGATACTCTCTTCATCTCATCTAATAACTATCCACCTTTTCCAGACTTGCGTGGTCTCCATCCCACAACCCCCATATTAAAGTGCACTCCTTTCTTATCTATTTCGGCTACCCTCTCTATAACTCTCTATCTTCCATCTCTATTTAACCTCTCCTGCTCTCTATAATCCTTACATCCTACGTCATCCATCCATTTATACAACCTCTCTTGCTCATCTTCTCCTATAACCTCTTCTGCTTCCACGCATAGCTATTAGACCCTATCACTTATTGCTTGATGTCTACTCAATTTCTCATACTAGTAACCTTCTGTCTGTGGTCTCGTCTGTTGTGTATACCTTCTGCTCCTTATAACCTCGTCCATGCTCTCTTTAATCTCTGCTTCCATGCTCTTCTGTGTTATAATGCTCTCTGCTTGGCTCTCTAATTAAGCCTCTCTGCTATCCTCTGTATATGACTCTGCTCTGCTGCTCTTGATAACCTCTCCTGCTCTTCTGTATAAACCTCCTGCCTCTCTATAAATCGTGCTCGTTCTGTCTGTCGCTGTGTGTATAACCCTCTCTGCTCTCTGATCATGACGCTCTCTTGGCTTGCTCGTATACAACCTCTCTGCTCTCTATAACCTCTTTGCTGGTGTCTTCGTGCTGTTGTGTGTGTGTGTTGTTGTTAAGCGCGTTCTGTTGCGTGTCCGTGTAGTAGAGCTCCTGTCTGTGTTTGGTGTCGTGTTTACTGTCTTCGTGGTCTGATGTTGTAGAATCGCTCTTCTGCTCGTGTGTGTTGCGTGGTGCCACGTCTGCTAATCGATAACCCTTACTCTAGTGTCACTCTCTATAACTCCCTCTTCTTCCATTAGACATTAACCATCCTATACCTCTCTCTTTCGTCCCAATGATGAACACTTGCAACTCTGTTACTATAGGCCATTCTACACTACGAATAAGGGAGAGATTCCGCACTTCGATCCCCGCCCAGGCCAATATTAATTTGAAACTGTGACTCTCTTGTATGTCCACGTGGCTCTCTCTATAACTCTCTACTTGGCTCTCTGAATCAAACCTCTTCCTTGACCCGATGTGCTCGAGGTTAATCTCTTAGTAAACTAGCCCCTTTCTTCTTTCGTGATTAATGCTCGTCCCACCGTCGTACCCATACTTACAATGAGGCCCTCTCCCGTTGTAGACTCAGCTCGTAAACACCTCCTGAAGTGGTATACAATGACTCAACAAAATCACGTTAGCATTTTAAACCATATCACTGTATATTTAAGCCTACTCTCGTTTTTATAAGGCTTTCAACGCCCTCTTGTCTGCTTCTTCCCTGCCTGGGTATACCTTTCCTCCCTATAACCTCCATAAACTCTTACTCTCGTTACATACCACCTCACAACTACCTACCACACTATAACCTCCACGAACCACATACCCTGATAACTCTAACTATCTCAAATCAATATCATTATGATTTACATAACTCAAATAATTCAATTATCATTTTAATATCTTTTATGGTCAGTTCACACTCAATCACTTCTCACTAAGCATATTGCCCAAATTATTTTTGTGTGGCACAGACCAATATTGAAGGTGCCATATAGTCTGATAAGCCAAAGTATGAGCAGCGCCCAGGTAAAAACAGAGTTCAAAATAAGAGCTAGTTGTAATCGATTCCCCAATCCCATGGTTTACCAATCCTCCTAGTTTAAAAAAAGAAAATCAGGAGGACGCAGATACACTCACGCTCGCACATAGCAAGAAATTCACTGGCGCATGCCACAGTGGCATTCACCACGCACCACTCACACACACAACACCATCCTCTGTTTCGCTTTCTCAGTGATTGATATCTGTTGACAGTTTTGATATGACAGCATAGGTGCATCAAAGCTGGGACCCGAAGAGACTGAAAAACAGCTTCATCTCCAGGCCATTCAGACTGTTAAATTAGTTCACCACTCAGCCGGGCTCCGCCATGTACCATGCATTTGAACTTAGTCTAGTCGTGTCACTTAGCCGGCTACTACGACGGTATCTCTTTTTTATATACCATCCCACCTTCAGAGACTGCTGCTCTATGTAGTATACATTTGAACATCTGGTCACCTTTAAGTAATGTTTACTATGACTCGTTTTTTCCCACTTAATAATGTAGCGTGATACATGGTATTTCTTGGTCAAGCTCAATCCTATATAACTTACTGCAGTTACACAACCTTTTCTGCTATGAAGGTGCATTTTCCACATTGTGCTTACATGTACAGCCTATCTCTAAAATGGATGAATAAAAATAAAAAATCCCATCAACCTACACAACAAAACCCTATAACGATAAAAGGAAAACACGGTTTTAGCAAATGTTTAGCGCAATTTTATTAAAATAACAAAAACACAGAAATACCTTATTTACATAAGTGATTCAGACCCAACTGACACATTAGAGGAGAAGGACCTGGTTCAGGAGAGAGTGAACAAGAACCCGGATGGTCCACTCTGGACAGGAGCCTCAGAGTTCCTCTGTAGAGTGGGAGAACCTTATTCAGAAGGATACCATCTCTGCACGCACTCCACCAATTCAGCCTTTATGGGATAGAGTGGCCCAGGACGGAAGCCACTCCTCAGTAAAAGGCACAACAGCCCTCTTTGAGAGTTTGACAAAAGAGCCACTAAAGGATTCTCAGACCATGAGAAACTAGATTCTCTGCGTCTGAAGAAAACCAAGATTGAACTCTTGCCAGAATGCAGGCGTCTACATCTTGGAGGAAACCTGGCACGACATCCCTACGGTGAGCGCGTGGTGGCAGGCATCATGGTCTCACTGGGGGAGGTTTTTTCGCAGTGACAGGAACTGGGAGACAGTCAGGACTAGAGGGAAAGATGAACAGAGAAATTACAGAGATATCTTTGATGAAAAACCTTGCTCCAGAGCGTTCAGGACCTCAGACTTAGGCGCAAGGGTTTCAATTTCCAACAGTACAACGACTCCTAAGCACACACCAGACAACACATGAGATGGCTTCGGGGATTCAAGTCTGGCCTGAATGTCTTGAGTGACCCAGCCAGACTGGATTGAACCCAATCTAACATCTCTTGGAGACAAACCTGAAACATAGCTGTGCAGAGACGGCTCCATATCCACCTGAAAGTGGGTATCTGCCAGAGAGAATGGAGAAACTCCCCAAATTACAAGGTGTATCAAAGTCTCCGATCTGACAAGCATCATAAAACCAAGAAGACTCTGGAGACACTGTAACGCTGCCAAAGGATTGCTTCAACAAGTAGAGCTGAGTAAATGGTCTGAATTCGCTATGTAAAAATTTCAGTTATTTTATTTTTTATAAATGAGCAACAAAAAATTTAAATCTGTTTTCTCTTTGTCTTATGGATCGGTATTGTGTATAGACTTTGATGAGGATAAAAATCTTAAAAATTAAATGTGGTAACCGTTGTACCGTAACAAACATGGAAAAAGCGGTCTAATTACTTTCCCGAATGCACGTATATTCCAGGACTCTGCACAATGCCATTTCATATTTTCATATTTCTTAACTCCTTTGTTATTATTATTTAAGATTTTGTGGTGTTGTTTTGTTATTACGTGTACGAGTCCATAACATTGTGCTTTTGATTTTACACCAGAATAGCCCATGCCAAGAATGTGATGAATGACTATGCTGCATTTCAATGACAAAAGAGGGGAAGCTGGACTGTGCTGCATTCAATACAAAAGATGGAGGTGACTGTGCTGCATTCAATGACAAAAGAGGGAGGATGGACTGTGCTGCATTCAATGACAAAATGAGGGGAGATGACTGTTGCCTGCTTCAAATGACAAAAAGAGGGTGAATAAATGACTGGTTGATTGAGAATTCCATTTCCACCTTCTTTGCCAAAGCTCTGTAGTAGGCGTCTATTTGAAAACAAGTAAGAGCAGCGAGGATGAACAACCAACGCTCGTGCCATTTAAACAGGAACTGTTGAAATCAATATACAGTCTTGGAAATGGCAGGAAAAACATAATTGTATAAACCCAGTTATTGATCGAGTAGTAAAAACGTGTTAATAGTAATTACGCCCCCAATTCCTTTGAACTTTCGGTTACAAGACAGATCGGCCTGGCACAATATTTTATTTAGCCAAGTGAGGGAGGGAGGAACTATACTAGCAGCTGCAGCTCTCGCCAGATGCTTGAAGTTCCTCTGTCCGTCCATTCACCCCCCAGTACCGAACCCCCCCCCCCCTCTCTCCTGCTCACCCCGAACCTCTTAATAAAAATCGAACTGGCTATCAACTTTCACGAGCTGCACTCTGTCACACACAGCCCTCACTATCCTCACATCCATAGCAAATTTGCAGGTGGCTGCGAATTCCGGCGGGAAAACTAAGTCCCCTTTAAGCTTACCCAAACCAACAGCACCACGCTTGCCTCACTAAACTGATAAGGGATAGGAGTGGGGCGATGATAATGAGAGGATGAACATCGATCATATGCCACAGTCATAGAAGCCAGAGGCAGGGATCACAGGGATATCAGCAAGAATTAAGAATATACTAGAATTAAACTTTACTTCAAAAACTGATGATGTTATTTACATAATTAATATAATTCTAACACAGCTGTTCGTTTCTTAAGCATATGTACCCTACGAGTGGTTAACGTTGTTTACTTAACATTTTTTCTTTAATAACCCAAACTAATGCTTGTTAACAATTAGTGGACCTCATTCACCTTGACACATGTGCTCACCTATTAAATTGTGGACCGTATATTGCGTTGCGTTCGCGAATAATTACGCGCACTCTCTGCCCATGCCTATAGATTTAACGATAAACCGCGTCAGTTGACGATTAACTCCGAGAGGAAATTTATAACCTCTCTACTATAAATAGGACGTCCTCTTCTTACTGACACTCGTCATAACCTCCATGAGCCAGATACCTCTCCCGTATAACCACTTACTCCTTCCTATAAACACACTCTAACTCCAGCTATAACCGAAACTCTACTCCTAAACCTCTCGACTCTCTACTTCCTATAAACCCTCTCGCTCCTCTACTCCGGTTGTAATAAAAATATTAAACACCCAATCCTGCTATACAAGGTCAACCTCCAGTTGTCGTAATCCTCTCGTATTTCCATCTGGTGAAGTCCTCTCTCGTGACTCTCCTCACATCCTCAGACTCAATAAAGCGTCCCCAGGTCAGACATCTCTACTGGCGGGCGTATAAACCCGAGGACCCCCGAGAGGAAAGCACTGACCTCCTGAAAAAATGTTATAGAGCAAGTGCTCTCGATTATTCTGCGTGTGTAACCAGTTCTGACCCTGCTCGTACAACCTTCCTTCTACGTGATTATGCTCTCTGACTTTCTTAACTCCTATTGAGAGCATACACCTATGATGTCTCCTATAACCTGTGGTAAACACCTATGATACACTATTATTTAGAGTACCATACACGTGTACTCTCTACTCCTATAACCTACTATGTAACTCTCGTACGAATCCTATTTAACCCTTCGTATTTACTGCTGTTATTTGAATCCTAGACATCCCCCTTATTGCTCATCTATCCCACCTACGTCCAGATCTTGTTGTACTCCCTTCATGCCCTAATGATCCAATCATTCTTTACTATCACTGTCCAATAACCTACGTCACTATAATATAACCTCTTATTCTCTACTCTATAACCTTCTCCGCTCGATCTACTCTTATACAGACCTCTCGGATACTCTACCTACTCGCTCTATACCCTCCGACTTCTTCTAACTCCTATAAACGCGCCCTGATCCTTCCAGTTTAATAATAACATATAAATTACTACTCTGTAACCTCCTACTCTTCTACAACCTGCTCTACAAACCTCTCTACTCCTAAACCTATGTAAACTTCCTTATAACCTAATGGACCTGTTACCCCTCATTAACCTATGTACTCTTACTACTTCCTTATACCACCTATGTAAACATCGTATATTCCTAGTTTGTACTCTCGCACCAGATTTATAATACACATCTATGTAGCTGGCTAAATACTATCCTATCTTCTCTCTTATAACCTCTTCTACTTCTCTAAATCCTCCATATCTCCCTACTCTTTTTACTCCAATAACCCTCTCTATATTATTAACCTCTTATTCCTACTTCCTATTAACCTCTCTACTATTATAACCTCTTATTCTCTACTCCTATAACCTCTCTAACTTATTATACTGCTTCATTTATTCTCTACTCATGAGTAACCTTCTCTAACTATTATAACCTCTGTATTCTCTACTTCCTATAACCTCTCTACTCTTATATATAACCTCTTATCTACTACTTCTATAAATCCCTATCTACTATTTAACCTGGCTTAATCTCTTACTCCCTATAACCACTCTTATCACATATTTATAACCTCTTTATTTCTACTCATATTATATACCCTACTCTTCTATACGTCCGTATAACCATTACTCTTTCTACTATCCATTAAATTCTCTCGGGTCTATCTAAACGACTAACTTCTCTACCTATAAAAACCACTCTAACTTCCTATAACCCTCTACTTCGGATAACACCCTGCCTGCATAACCTACTCTACTCTATAACTTCATTTACTCGTCTAACTCACTAACCTCTCTACTCTCTTTACTCCTATAATCTCATACTCCTATAATCTGTCTACTTCCTATAACTCTCTCTACTCCTATAATCTCTACTCCTGTATAACCTCTCTCACATCCTATAAGATCTCTTTACTCCTAATA
>NW_019942731.1:131273-133606 GCF_002910315.2 Salvelinus sp. IW2-2015 | reverse complement strand
TCAATATGGGAGAGATCCTGAAAGCAGCTGGATGTGGTTTTGACAATGGTAAGCCTCCCTCTTTTTATATATATCATCAGATCAACAAGAATTAATGTATTAAATGTAAAAGACAAAAAAGGATGAGATTAATTTGTAAGTCGCTCTGGATAAGAGCGTCTGCTAAATGACTTAAATGTAAATGTAAATTAATTCCACCTGAGATCTGAAATGTGTATCTTCTTTAMTTTTGTATCTTCTAGTCGTCAAGACAACCGTGCTGTTGGCAGACATTAATGACTTTGTCAACGTCAACGATGTTTATAAGACATGTAAGTGTTTGACCTGACAMTGTGAGGGGCTAAGGGTCAAGTTATGGGATAATCTCAATTATATTTATTTGTTTCTTCACATCCTCTCGCCTCCTGCTGAAAACACACAAGGAAATCAATTGAGATTCTCTCTCTGTCCGCATCGAACGTTTGGSCTTAATCCACCTCTTCATACTGTCCTGCATGTCCACAACTGTCCACATGATGGCGCCCTCTTCCCTGAATAACAGCACTTCTCTCAGGATCTGTTGGCCACTTGTTCGGTGTGTCAACTGCCTAATATTGAATACTGACTTTAGACCCAGCATTCTTCAGTAGCACATTCATATATGTCTGAAAGGACAACAGCTAAATATATGCAAACTTCCAACGTGTCCTGCATGTACAACGTGTGGTAAACAGTTACATATGGGCAATCCATTGCTATAGTTCAAATTGATGCATAGCTGTACCTCTGGCCTTTATAATTAAACTCTTGTCTGTCTTTGCCTTGCTAAGTTAGGTTTCCCATAGTTCCTTGTCCAAAGGACTCACAATGGGACCCCAGCTCTATGGGTATTATCACGATGCACAGTAACATCATAGAGACGATGGAACAGAGCCCACGAAGAGAAAAGGGTAGCAGAAAAGGTATAGTAAATCTCTGGATTTTATTGTAGTTGCAAGTTACATTTTGGTGTGTTGACAGTTGACTAAAATAGAAAAATAAACAGACTAAAAACCAGATCGTAAGGCCTGTATATGGCTTTGGGTAAGGCCTGTATATGGCTTTGGATAAGGCCTGTATATGGCTTGTGGGTAAGGCCTGTATATGGCTTTGGGGTAAGGCCTGTATATGGCTTTGGGTAAGGCCTGTATATGGCTTGGGTAAGGCCTGTATATGGCTTTGGGTAAGGCCTGTATATGGCTTTGGATAAGGCCTGTATATGGGCTTTGGATAAGGCCTGTATATGGCTTTCGGTAAGGCCTGTATATGGCTTTGGGTAAGGCCTGTAATGGCTTTGGGTAAGGCCTGTATATTGGCTTTGGGTAAGGCCTGTAATATGGCTTTGGGGTAAGGCCTGTATATGGCTTTGGGTAAGGCCTGTATATGGCTTTTGGTAAGGGCACTGTATATGGCTTTCGGGATAAGGGCCTGTATATTGGCTTCGGATAAGGCCTGTATATGCTTCGGGTAAGGCCTGTATAATGGCTTGGGTAAGGCCTGTATATGGCTTTTGGGTAAGGCCTGTATATGGCTTTGGGTAAGGCCTGTAATGGCTTTGGGTAGGCCTGTATATGGCTTTGTAGGGGTAAGCTGTATATGGCTTTGGTAAGGCCTGTATATGGCTTTGGGTAAGGCCTGTATATGGCTTTGGGTAGGCCTGTATATGGCTTTGGGTAAGGCCTGTATAGGCTTTGGTAAGGCCTGTATAATGGCTTGGGTACGGCCTGTATATGGCTTGGTAAGGCTGTATATGGCTTTGGGTTACGTCTTATAAATGGCTTTTGGTAAGGCCTGTATATGGCTTTGGGTAAGTCTTATAAATGGCTTTGGGTAAGGCCTGTATATGTTTGGGTAAGGCCTGTATATGGCTTTTTGGGTAAGGCCTGTATATGGCTTTGGGTAGGTCTGTATATGGCTTTGGATAAGGCCTGTATATGGCCTTTGGTAAGTCCTGTATATGGCTTTGGGTAAGGCCTGTATATGGCTTTGGGTAAGTGCCTGTATATGGCTTTGGGTAAAGGCCTGTTATTGGTTTGGGGTAAGTCCTGTATATGGCTTTGGTAAGGTCCTGTATATGGCTTTGGGTAAGGCCTGTATATGGCTTTTGGGTAAGGCCTGTATATTGGCTTTGGGGTAAGGCCTGTTATATGGTTTTGGTAAGCCTGTATATGGCTTTTGGTAAGGCCTGTATATCCGATTTTAAGGAAGATAAGCTTTTTGTTTATTTGGAACATTTCTGGGATCTTTTATTTCAGCTCATGAAACATGGGACCAACACTTTACATGTGTGCTTATATTTTTGTTCAGATTGTAGA
>NW_019942731.1:126307-131248 GCF_002910315.2 Salvelinus sp. IW2-2015 | reverse complement strand
TGTGGTTATAGGTGCTGACTCGGAGGGTTAGAGCTTGTTGTGGTATATTGGTGCTGACTCTGGGAGGGTTAGAGCTGGTGGGTTATGGTGCTGACTCTGGGGAGGGTTAGAGCTGTGTGGTTATGGTGCTGATCTGGGAGGGTTAGAGCTGTGTGGTTATGGTGCTGACTCTGGGGAGGGTTAGAGCTGTGTTGGTTATGGTGCTGGACTCTGGGGAGGGTTAGAGCTTGTGTGGTTATGGTGCTGACTCTGGGGAGGGTTAGAGCTGTGTGGTTATGGTTGCTGACTCTGGGGAGGGTTAGAAGCTGTTTTGGTGGTTATGGTGCTGACTCTGGGGAGGGTTAGAGTGCTGGTTCTGTGGTTATGGTGCTGACTCTGGGAGGGTTAGAGCTGTGTGGTTATGGTGCTGACTCTGGGAGGGTTAGAGCTGTGTGTGGTTATGGTGCTGACTCTGGGGAGGGTTAGAGCTGTGTGGTTATGGTGCTGACTCTGGGGAGGGTTAGAGCTGTGTGGTTATGGTGCTGACTCTGGGGAGGGTTAGAGCTGTGTGTTATGGTGCTGATTCTGGGAGGGTTAAAGCTGTTGGTATGGTGCTGACTCTGGGAGGTTAGAAGCTGGTGGTTATTGGTGCTGACTCTGGGAGGGTTAGAGCTGCGTGTGGCTGCTGTGAGCTATTGGTGTGCTGACTCTGGGGAGGCGTTAGAGCCTGTGTGGTTATGGTGCTGACCTGGGGAGGGTTAGAGCTGGGTAGAATGATGTGGTTATGGTGCTGACTCGGGGAGGGTTAGAGCTGGGTGGGTTATGGGTGCTGACTCTGGGAGGGGTTAGAGCTGTGTGGTTATGGTGCTGACTCTGGGAGGGTTAGAGCTGTGTGGTGTTATGGTTGCTGACTCTGGGGAGGGTTAGAGCTGTGTGGTTATGGTGCTGACTCTGGGGAGGGTTAGAGCTGTTGGTTATGGTGCTGACTCTGGGGAGGGTTAGAGCTGTGTGGTTATGGTGCTGACTCTGGGAGGGTTAGAGCTGTGTGGTTATGGTGCTGACATCTGGGGAGGGTTAGAGCTGTGTGGTTATTGTGCTGACTCTGGGGAGGTTAGAGCTGTGTGGTTATTGGTGCTGACTGGGGAGGGTTAGAGCTGTGTGGTATGGTGCTGACTCTGGGAGGGTTAGAGCTGTGTGGTTATGGTGCTGACTCTTGGGAGGGTTAGAGCTGTGTGGTTATGCGTGCTGACTCTGGGGAGGGTTAGAGCTGTGTGGTTATGGGTGGACTCTGGGGAGGGTTAGAGCCTGTGTGGTTATGGTTGCTGACTCTGGGGAGAGGGTTAGAGCTGTGTGTTATGGTAGACTCTGGGAGGGTTAGAGCTGAGTGGTATCGGTGCTGACTCTGGGGAGGTTAGAGCTGTGTGGTTATGGTTGCTGACTCTGGGGAGGCGTTAGAGCTGTTGTGGTTATGGTGCTGACTCTGGGGAGGGTTAGAGCTGTGTGGTTATGGTGCTGACTCTGGGAGGGTTAGAGCTGTGTGGTTTATGGTGCTGACTTCTTGGGAGGGTTAAGCTGTTGTGGTTATGGTGCTGACTCTGGGAGGGTTAGAGCTGTGTGGTTATGGTGCTGACTCTGGGGAGGGTAGAGCTTCTGTTGGTATGGTCGACTCTGGGAGGGTAGAGCTTGTGGTTATGGTGCTGACTCTGGGGGAGGGTTAGAGCTGTGTGTTATGGTGCTGACTCTGGGAGGGTTAGAGCTGTGTGGTTATGGTGCTGACTGGGGAGGGTAGAGCTGTCGTGTTATGTGCTGGACTCGAGGGTTAAGCTGTGTGGTTTAGGTGCTGACTCTGGGAGGGTTAGAGCTGTGTGGTTATGGTGCTGACTCTGGGGGGTTAGAGCTGTGTGTTATGGTGCTGACTCTGGGAGGGTTAGAGCTGGTGGTTATGGTGCGACTCTGGGGAGGGTTAGAGCTGTGTGTTATGGTGCTGACTCTGGGAGGGTAGAGCTGTGTGGTTATGGTGCTGACTCTGGGGAGGGTTAGAGCTGTGTGGTTATGGTGCTGACTCTGGGGGGGTTAGAGCTGTGTGGTAATGGTGCTGACTCTGGGAGGGTTAGAGCTGTGTGGTAATGGTGCTGACTCTGGGGAGGGTTAGAGCTGTGTGTAATGGTGCTGACTCTGGGGGTTGGAGTTGTGTGGTTTTGGTACTTACTCTGGGGAGGGCAACAACCTGGTAGGCAGCTCTGGCAGGGAAGTTTTTGCTGAAAACTGAAAGAAAAAAAGAAAGTATATTGTACATACAATTTCCCCAAATCATACTGAATTAAAGTAGGCTAATTCTAAAGATGTGTATACTGAAATTACGTTTCCAAAGAAACGGGAAGTTCTAGACTCTGAATTACAGGGAGTAGTAACACATTTACACCTGGCTGAAAACCTGTCTGAAAACCTGTCTGAACGCTGGTCTAAGATTCTGTTCTTTTTACCCCACTGCTGTGTCCCGTGTGGCTCAGTTGGTAGAGCATGGCGCGTGCAACGCCAGGGTTGTGGTTCATTCCCACGGGGGGACCAGGATGAATATGTATGAACTTTCCAATTTGTAAGTCGCTCTGGATAAGAGCGTCAGCTAAATGACTTAAATGTAAATGTAGAGTACTCTTGCTAGTATTCACACTAAACTAAGGTAATGGACATGAGACGTATTCTCCAGACCATATATTAGACCTAGTACTGTGAACTTCATGGCTGGTTACAGTCGTATTGGCTGTCTGGAACCGTACGGCTACAGGCTACAGCCAGGACCCAGGGAGAGGGTTGGGTTTCACAGAGCTTCCTTGTATCCTCTTACGCTCAGAGTCTGACACACACCAGTGTTCAGTCCCACTGTGCATCGTGATGGGACACACACCAGTGTTCAGTCCCACTGTGCATCGTGATGGGACACACACCAGTGTTCAGTCCCACTGTGCATCGTGATGGGACACACACCAGTGTTCAGTCCTACTGTGCATCGTGATGGGACACACACCAGGGTCCAGTCCCACTGTGCATCGTGATGGGACACACACCAGTGTTCAGTCCTACTGTGCATCGTGATGGGACACACACCAGTGTTCAGCCCACTGTGCATCGTGATGGGACACACCAGTGTCCAGTCCACTGTGCATCGTGATGGGACACACACCAGTGTTCAGTCCCACTGTGCATCGTGATGGGACACACACCAGTGTTCAGTCCTACTGTGCATCGTGATGGGACACACACCAGGGTCCAGTCCCACTGTGCATCGTGATGGGACACACACCAGTGTTCAGTCCTACTGGCATCGTGATGGGACACACACCAGGGTCCAGTCCCACTGTGCATCGTGATGGACACACACCAGGGTTCAGTCCTACTGTGCATCGTGATGGGACACACACCAGGGTCCAGTCCCACTGTGCATCGTGATGGGACACACACCAGTGTTCAGTCCCACTGTGCATCGTGATGGGACACACACCAGGGTCCAGTCCCACTGTGCATCGTGATGGGACACACACCAGTGTTCAGTCCCACTGTGCATCGTGATGGGACACACACCAGTGTTCAGTCCCACTGTGCATCATGATGGGACACACACCAGTGTCCAGTCCCACTGTGCATCGTGATGGGACACACACCAGTGTTCAGTCCCACTGTGCATCATGTGGGACACACACCAGTGTTCAGTTCTAATCTGACAGTGTGGATGAGATACTGTCTAACTGACATAAATACTTTTCCTCATACAAAGGATGCTGAAACAAGCAACTTGTCATTTAAAAAMGCAACGTCAGTGAATGTCTTGAGTTCAGTAACTGTTTTATTCAAACCGTTATAACATGACCAACATGGTCATATTATATACCCTTATAACATGGTTGTAACATGGTCATAATATGGTTGTACAGTCCAAGCCAGCTGTAAAAACAACATCATTTAAATGTCTAATAGTTGTTGGCTTCATTTCTCAAATATGTGTGAGTAAATGGATTCAAGTTGTTCCTGAATGAATAATTCTGACAAATTAGTGTTGGTTGCTTAATCCCACATACTTGATTTCCCTCATACTTGATTTCCCTCATACTTGATTTCCCACATACTTGATTTCCCTCATACTTGATTCCCCTCATACTTGATTTCCCACATACTTGATTTCCCACATACTTCATCCCACATCGTTACAAGGCTGTAATACGAACTCACCAGAAATGTAGATTTTAGATTCAAGCAAAAGTTAATAAGCATTTATAAGTTACTTTGAAGCAATTATCTAATGAATGTTTTATAAACAATGCTAATAATACAACTAAATGCACAGAAAATAGAGTATTTACAGAGGAAAAAGGCACAGTGATGACCCATTGATCCTGGTCACAGAGATCAGCTGGTCTGCAGCTTGGCAACAGGCAAGTGGTGTGTATATATTGTCATCCTCTCTCGCTTTCAAATTAGGACATTCATGCAGATTCTTCATCCACAACAATGGGAAGACCCGCTTCATTTCCCTGACTAGGGGCTAAAATGCAAGCGAGGAAAATCATATTAGAATGGGTGGACATTCAAGAAATATGAAGCAGCAAGTTATCTTTGTATTTGATGTAAAGAACCCTTCTCACCTGGTTGCAGTGGTATCGGCCTCTGCTGCGGCCTCAGCTGCTTTTCAGGAACAAGGACAATAACAAATATGAAAMAYAAAACACAAAACAGTCAAAAACCTACATTCACTAATTGTTATGTATTGTGAAAAAAGTGTCAAGAGGCCTGGAAAGGTAAATAAATCCTGAACTACAAAATCTCCAATGTTAACGGCCCTGATAGGTCACCTGATTGCGTSCCTTTTCTGCTGTGTGAAGTCAGTGTAAGTAGTGCACTACAAATAGGGCACCTTATTTGTAGTGCACTACTTCTGACCAGGGCTCCCTAGGTTTGGTTTGGCAGGCC
>NW_019942731.1:121708-122600 GCF_002910315.2 Salvelinus sp. IW2-2015 | reverse complement strand
AGAATCATTCTGCACTTCAGAGAGCTGCTCTGCTCTCTGTGTGTATCTCTGTGTGTCCCTCTCTGTGTCTCTGTGTATACATGTGTTGTGTCTCTGTGCTTCTGTGTGTGTATATATATGTGTATATGTGTCTCTGTGTCCCTCTCTCTGTGTGTCTCTCTCTCTTGTGTGTCTCTCTTGTGTGTCTCTCTGTGTGTTGTCTCTCTCTGTGTGTCTCTCTTCTGTGTGTCTCTCTCTGTGTGTCTCTCTCTGTGTGTTTCTCTGTTGTGTCTCTCTCCTGTGTGTGTTCTCTCTCTCTGTGTGTGTCTCTCTCTCTGTGTGTGTTCTCTCTCTCGGTGGTTCTCTCTCTCGTGTGTGTCTCTCTCTCGGTGTGTCTCTCTCTCTGGTGTGTCTCTCTCTCTGTGTCCCCACTGGTTCTATTCAACTACATACTGGCCCACTGGTTCTATTCAACTACATACTGGAACCACTGGTTCTATTCAACTATATACTGGCCCACTGGTTCTATTCAACTACATACTGGAACCACTGGTTCTATTCAACTATATACTGGCCCACTGGTTCTATTCAACTACAGCCTTTTCCTTTATCGGTTATATTAATGGTACTTTGCATTAGAAAAATACACATTCGAAATGCGCAGTACATGTGACTTGGCAGTAATTTGCATTGGGACTCACTAAGTAAATTGACAAGATTAGTAATGACTTCCATCACCATGGAGCCTCTAGGGTCAGTGAGGGATCATGTTAGTAATGTCCTCCATCACCATGGAGCCTCTAGGGTCAGTGAGGGATCATGTTAGTAACCCTGGTAACATACCTATCCATAACCCTGGTAACAGTACTATCCATAACCCTGGTAACAGACCTATCCATAACCCTGGTAACAG
>NW_019942731.1:81651-121683 GCF_002910315.2 Salvelinus sp. IW2-2015 | reverse complement strand
AAACAGACCTATCGCATAAACCCCTGGTAACAGTACTAGCCAATAACTGTACAGTAACTATCTATAACCCTGGTAACAGTAACTAGCCTAACCCTGGTAACAGTAACTAATCTATAACGCCTGGTAACAGTACTAGCCCTAACCCTGGTAACAAGACCTTCCAAAACCGCTGGTAAACAGTACTATCCATAACCCCTGGTAAACAGTACTATCAATAACCCTGTAACAGACCTATCCATAACACTGGTAACAGACCTATCCATAAACCGCTGGTAACAGTACTATGGCCATAAACCCTGGTAACAGACCTAATCCCTAACCCTGGTAACAGTACTAGCCATAACGCCGGTAAAGACGCTATTCATAACCTGGTAACCGACCCTATCCATTAACTCCTGTAACAGTAACTATCCCTAACCCTGGTCACAGACGCTATCCTTACCTGGTCAACAGTACTATCCCTACCCTGGTAGCAGACCTATCCTTAACCCTGGTAACAGACTATCCAATAACCCTGGTAACAGAACTATCTAATAACCCCTGGTAAACACTACTACCCATCACCGCTGGTAACACTATACCCATTACCTGGTAACAGACTATCCATAACCCTGGTAACAGACCAATCGCATAACCCTGGTAACAGCCTAATTCCTAACCTGGTAACAAATGCTATCCATTACGCCTGGTTAACAGCCTATCTTAAACCCTGGTAACAACTTATCCATAACCATGGTAACAGACCTATCCATAACCCTGTAACAGACCTATCCATAACCCTGTAACAGACTATCCATAACCCTGGTAAACAGACCTATCCATAAACGCCTGGTAAACAGACCTATCCATACCTGGTAACAGACCTATCCATAAACCCCTGGCAACAGTATATCCATAACCCTTGGTAACAGTACTATCGCATAACCTGGTAACCAGTACTATCCTAACGCCTGGTAAGCAATACTATCCATAACCTGGTAACAGTACTATCCAATAACCCTGGTAACAGTACTAGCCTAACCCTGGTAACAGAATCCTAGCATAACCCTGGTAACACAGTACTATCTATAAACCCTGGTAACAGTACTAGCCATAACCATGGTAACAGTACTATCCATAACCCTGGGTAACAGACCTAATCCATAACGCCTGGTAACAGACTATCCATAACCCTGGTAACAGTACTAGCCATAACCCTGGTAACAGTACATTCCATAACCCTGGTAACAGACCTATCCATAACCCCTGGTAAACAGTACTAGCCATAACCCTGGTAACAGACGTATCCAAACCCCCTTGGTTTAACAGTACTAGATAACCCTGGTAACAGACCTATCATAACCCTGGTAACAGACCTATCCATAACCAACTGGGTAACAGACCTATCATATAACCCTTGGTAAACAAATACTATCCATAACCCTGGTTACAGTACTATCCATAACCCTGGTTAAACAGACCTATCCATAACCGCGGTACAGACCTATCCATAACCCTGGTAAACAGTTACTAGCCTAAACCCTGGTAACAGACCTATCCATTAACCCTGGTAACAGACCTCACTCCCATAATCCTGGTAACACAGACCTATCCATAACCCTGGTAACAGACCTATCATAACCTTGGAAAACAGAACCTATCCTAACCCCTGGTTAACAGTACTATCCATAACCTGGTTAACAGTACATCCAATAACTGGTAACAGAACTATCCATAACCCTGGTTATACAGACCTATTCCTAACCTGTACAGTACTGATCCATAACCCTGTAACAGTACTAGCCCATCACCCTGGTAACAGTACTAGCCATAATAACCCTGGTAACAGTTATCCATAACCCTGAGTAAGCAGTACTATCCATAACCTGTAACACGACCATCATAACCCTGGTAAACAGACCTATCCATAACCTGGTTACCAGTAATAAGCCATAAACCCTGGTAACAGTACTAAGCCATCCCTGGTAACAGTACTAGCCATAACCCTGGTAACAGACCTATCCATAACCCTGGTCACAGTACTATCCATAACCCTGGTAACAGTACTATCCATAACCCTGGTAAACAGACCTATCCCTAACCCTGGTAACAGACCTATCCATAACCCTGGTAAACAGTAACTATCCCTAAACCCTGGTAACAGACCTATCCTAACCCTGGTAACAGTATATCCCTAACCCTGGTAACAGACCTATCCTAACCTGGTAAAAGTACTTATCCATAACCCTGGTAACAAGTACTTATCCATACCCTGGGTAAAACATACTATCCTAACCCGGTAACAGTACATCCATAACCCGTGGTAACAGTACTATCCATAACCCTGTGTAAGCAGTACTATCCATAACCGCCTGGTAACAGTACTATCCATAACCCTGGTAACAGACCTATCCATAACCCTGGTAACAGGAGCCTACTCCCTAACCCTGGTGAAAGTCAGACTCTTATGATTACCATAACCCTGGTAAACAGACATCCCTAACCCTGGTAAAATACACTAATGTAACTATTCCTAACCTCAGGTACAGTTACTAGCCATAACCCTGGTAAACAGACTAGCCATAACCCTGGAAGACCTACTAACTGTAACAGACCTATCCATAACCCTGGTACAAGTACCTATCTATAACCTAAAGAATGGTAACAGTAACTATCCAACTAATCCTGGTAACAGACCTATCCATAACCCTGGTAACAGACCAATCCATACCTGGTAACAACCCTATCCATAACCCTGGTAAACACAGACCTAGTTAAAGACCTATACCCTGTGGTAACAGACCTATCCATAACCCTGGGTACAGTAACTATCCATAACCCTGGTAACAGACCAGCCATAACCCTGGTAACTTTAACCGTAAAGCACCTATCCATTAAACCATGGTTAATTACTATCTATAAACCCCTGGTACAGTACTAGTCATAACCCTGTAAACAGAGCCTAATCATAAACCCTGGTAAACAGTACTATCATAACCCTGGTAACAGACCTACCCCTAACCCTGTGTAAACAGACCTATACCTCTAACAACCTGTAAAATCCTACTCAACCTGTAACAGAACTATCCCTAACCCGCTGGTAACACGTACTATCCCAAACCCTGGTAACAGACCTATCCCTAACCCTGTACGTACTATCCTACCTCGGGTAACAAGTACTATCCATAACCCTGGTAACGTACGTATCCATAACCCTCGTGTGAACAGACTATCCATAACCCGGTAAAAGTACTATCCGATAACCCTGGTAAATCATTAACATACGTCCATAACCTTGTCAGGGTAACTACTATCCATAACCCTAGGTAACACTAGACCTATCCATAACCCTGGTAGACAGACCTATCCCTAACCCTGGGTAACAGACCTTAATCCTAACCCTGGTAACAGCAGTATATCCTAACCCTGGTACAGTACCTATCCATAACCCTGTAAACAGTACTAGCCAAACCCTGGTAACAGACCTATCCCATAAACCTGGTAACAGACCTATCCAACCCTGGTTACAGTACTATCTATAACCCTGGTAAAACTACTATCCATTCCTGGTAACAGACCTATCCATAAACCTCAACAGAACTATCTACCGGTAAGCAGACCCTAATCCCATACCCTGGTAACAGACCTATCCATAACTGGTAACAGACCTATCATAACCCTGGTAACAGACTATCCATAACCCTGGGTAACAGACCTATCCATAACCCTGTAACAGACCTATCATAACCCTGGTACAGAGCCTATCCATAACCCTGGTAAAACCTATCCATAGGTAACAGCTATCCCAAATAACCTGGTAACAGACCTATCCATAACCCTGGTAACAGTACGTAGCCCTCACCCTGGTAAAGACCTATTCCATAACCCTTGAGGTAACAGACCTATCCATAACCCTGGTAACAGACCTATCATAACCCTCGGTAAAGCAGACCTATCCATAACCCTGGTAAAAATGCACTTCAGAACCCTGTAACTAGAGTATCATAACCTGTATACTTAAGACCTATCCATAACTCCTGGTAACAGACCTATCCATAAACCTCAGGTAAACAGTTACTAGCCATATACCCTGGTAACAAGTACTAGCACTAAGCCTGGTAACAGTCAGGGTAATGAACAGCAGAACAGGGGAAAGTCTTACATAGATGAATATTCACCTGGGCTCCTAGCTAGCTGTGTTCAAGGGGTCACTAGGAGTTAGCAGTAGTGCTAAGTGGAACATTATCAGGTTACTGTTGATCATTGCGTAGTTAAATTAACATTGAGTATTGGTGTTTTGTCCAATGGGACAATACAGAGGGTCAATTACCCCCTTGTGTGGTGGAATTAAATAATACCTCAGGACGGATTTTCAGTCAGACACAGGTTTTAAAGCCTAAAGTCCTCTACTAAAAAAGCATTTCAACTGAGATCATGTTTTTTTGTACAGAACTAGGCTTCACTGTGGTCTGTGTTGAAACGATTCCCGATGTGTTTTTACAGCTGCTTTAACAAACAGGTTATTACATCCTTATCAAAACAGGTCCACGCACAACCTGATCCATGTCCCATCCTGAAACAGGCCTCGTGTCCGTGAGCAGATAATGAGGACAAGAAGAAGGTGGCGATTTGCATTGGAAATAGAGGAAACATGATCATGTTGGTTTTGAACAGGCCCACTTTGGCTGCGTTACAGCAAGCAGTCCAATTCTGATATTTTGCCCAATTATTGGCAAAAGAGCTGATCAGGTTGGTCAATACCAATTAGTGAAAAAATATCAGAATTCGGGCTGCCTGTGAAACGCAGCCTCTGACTGTCTGGTCTGTGCTAACAGTACGTAACCTGGTCCTGGCTGCAGGGGGAGGCTCTGAGAGCTGGCTGGACTGCTTCGGGGGAAGTGGCTGTGCAGGAGCATCGGCTTGAGGCTGGGTCTCACTCTGGGCCGGGGCCATCCGCGCAGGGGCTGGGTCTGTGTGTCTGCCGGAGCTCGGCTTGACTGCAGCCGGAGCAAGACTGGCCTCCCCTCCTGTGGCTGCTACGGTCACTGGTCTGATCTGGGATGGTCCCTCACTGTCTCCCGCAAAACCCCCCCTTTTTTTTAAAAACTGTTTCATTAGCCGCCACTGGCAGTGGAACACAGAACATCAGCCACAATGCCTGGGAGCTCAAGGATTGTCATCAAGCAATCATGTTAATCAATAAAATGTGATTTAATATAGGCCCTTTTAACAAGGGCAAAAGTTATTTTATGTTTTTTAGCAATTTATTTAACTAGTCAAGTCAGTTTAAGGACAAATTTCCTTATTTTCAATGACGGCCTAGGAACAGAGGGTTCAGTGGCAGTAACGACAGATTTGTACCGTGTCAGCTCGGGGATTTGATCTTCGCAACCTTTCGGTTACTAGTACAACCGCTCTGAACCACTTAGGCACCCCTGCGCCCCAAAGTGCTTTACAGTAATCTACATCAACTGAAAATATTCAATGTTGATGGACAGCTAACTGGTTTACAAATGGTAGACAATAACGGGGCAACTCCCCTCTACCTTTACTGTGAGAAGTAGGCATTATATAATTTTATATAGCAAGCCACAGTGTTAGAACAGAGTTCATTGGGTCTTATGGTGTCTGTAACAGTGATGACTAGGAACATGGCTTCAGGTCATGATTAAGTAGCCCCGTGAAACTGGCAAACAATGCCTTCACTCATAGCAACACCAAAACAATCCACAAAACAGCTCTTTTCTCAGGCAACAGCCCAGCTAGTTGTAACACGGTTGTGGTTATGTTTCCACTTGACATACTGCAGAAATATGTATTTCATGTTCATAGGTATTCCTATTGGTTGGTTGATAATTTACATTATCAATGAGGTGTTATGAAATTGGTCATGCTTGCAGATAGCGGGAAGAATCGCAAACTTAAATTCCTAACGCAGTCTGAAATTTGACATGCAATTTCTTCTATTAACCCTTTATTTAAATTAGGCAAGTCAGTTAGAACCATTTATATTTAAATGTGCGGCCTACACCTGCCAAACCCGGACGACGCTTGGGTCCAATTGTGCGCCGCCCTATTGGGACCATCCCAAGTTTTAGGTCACCTAACAGTACATGCTTAACACCCCGGCCATCCTACCACTAAGCTAGATGCCTCAATCTCACACAAATTATAAGGAACCTACCTGTACAACCCTAAATCTGTTAACCAATGGGCACGCCTCATAGATATCATCCTGACCAACTTGCCCTCTAAATTACACCTCCTTGCTGTCTTTCACCAGGTATCTCAGCGATCACTGCCTCATTGCCCTGCGTCCGTAAGTGGTCCGCGGTCAAACGAACCACGCCCTCATCACTGTCAAACGCTCCTTAAACACTTCGCGAGCCAAGGCTTTCCTAATCGACCTGGCCAGGTATCCTGGAAGGATATTTGACGCTCATCCCGTCAGTAGAGGATGCCTGGTTGGTCTTTAAAAGTGCTTTCCTCATCCCCATCATAAATAAGCATTCTCCCATTCAAAAAATGTAGAACTAGAACAGTATATAGCCCTTGGTTCACTCCAGACCTGAACTGCCCGTCGACCAGCACAAAAACATCTTGTGGCGTACTGCATTAGCACTCGAATAGTCCCGCGATATCAACTTTTTCAGGGACAAGTCAGGAACCAATACAACAGTCAGTTAGGAAAGTTAAGGCTTTTTTCAAACAGGAAATGTGCATCCTGTAGCACTAATTCCAATAGGTTTTGGGACACTAAAGTCCATGGAGAATAAGAGCACCTCCTCCCCAGCCTGCCCACTGCACTGAGGCTAGGACACAATCACACCGATCAATCTACGATGATAGATAATAGATCATTTCAATAAGCATTTTTCTACGGCTTGGCCATGCTTTCCACCTGGCTACAGTTCTGCTGCACCGCCCCGCAGAACTTGCCCAAGACTCCCCCGCTTCTCCTTCACACCAAATCCAGACAGCTGATGTTTCTTGAAAGAGCTGCTAAATCTGGATCATTCAAATCAGCTGGGCTAAAACAATCTGGACGCCTCTCTTTCCAAAATGAATCAGCTGAAATTGTTGCAACCCCTGTTACAAGCCAGTTCAACAATCTCTTCCGTATCGTCTGAGATCCCCAAAGATTGGAAAGCTTGGCCGCGGTCATCCCCCTCTTCAAAGCGCGAGACACTCTAGACCAACTGTTATAGACCGTACAGTTGAATTCGGAAGTTTTACATACACTTAGGTTGGAGTCATTAAAACTTCATTTTTCAACCACTCCAAAAAATGTCTTTGTTAAACAAACTTATAGTTTTGGCAAGTCCGGTTAGGACATCTACTTTGGTGCAATGACACAAGTAATTTTTTCTAACAACTGTTTACAAACGAGATTATTTCACATATAATTCAACTGTAATCACAATTCCAGTGGGTCAGAAGTTTACATACACTAGTTGAACTGTGCACTTAACAGCTTGGAAATTCCAGAAAATGATGTCCATGGCTTTAAGAAAGCTTCTGATAGGCTAATTGACATCATTTGAGTCAAATTGGAGGTGGTACCTGTGGTTTATTTCAAGGCCTAACCCTTCAAACTCAGTGCCTCTTTGCTTGAAACATCATGAGAAATCAAAAGAAATCAGCAAAAAAAAATTGACCTCCCACAAGTCCTGGTTCCAATCCCTTGGGAGCAATTTTCCAAACGCATGAAGGTACCCCTAGCGTTTCATCTGTTACAAACAATAGTACGCAAGTATAAACACCAATGGACCACGCAGCCATCATACCGCTCAGAGAAAGGAGAGTGTTCTGTCTTCCTAGAGGTGGAAACGTACTTTGGTGCGAAAAGTGCAATCAAATCCCAGAACAACAGCAAAGGACCCTTGGTGAGATGCTGGAGGAAACAGGTAACAAAAGGTATCTATAATACACCAGTAAAAAAGCGAGTCCTAATATCAACAAACTGAAAGGACCGCAACAGCAAAGGAAAGAGGCCACTGCCCAAAACGCCATAAAAATCAGACTTAACGGTTTGCAACTGCACATGGGGACAAAGATCGTACTTTTTGTTTGAGGAAATGTTCTTGGTCTGATTGAAAAAAAATAGAACTGTTTTTGGCCAATGACCAATCGTATGTTTGGAGGACAAAAGGGGGAGGCTTGCAAGGCTTCAAGTTAACAAATTTAAAGTCAACGCTACTAAATACTAATTGAGTGTATGTAAACTTCTGACCCACTTTTTTGGAATGTGATGAAAGAATAAAAAGCTGAAATAATATAATTCTCTCTACTATTATTCGACATTTCACATTTTTAAATAAAGTGGTGAATCCTAACTGACCCTAAGACAGGGAATTTTTACTAGGATTAAATGTCAGACATTGGTGAAAAACTGAGTTTAATGTATTGGCTAAGGTGTATATACTTCCGACTTTCACTGTATATCATCCTGCCCTGCCTTTGTAAAAATCTTCGGAAAGCCAGTTAACAACAGATTACCGACCATTTCGAAATCCACCGTTACCTTCTCCCACTATGCAATCTGTTTCCCGAGCTGGTCCATGGGTGCACCTCAGCCACGCTCAGGTCCTAACAATATCATAACCTCCATCGGATAAAAGACAGTACTGGCAGCCGTCTTCATGACCTGGCCAAGGCTTTTGACTCTGTCAATCACCGCCATTCTTATCGGCAGACTCAATAGCCTTGGTTTCTCAAATGACCTGCATCGCCTGGTTCCCAACACTTCTCAGATAGAGTTCAGTGTGTCAACTCCAGGAGGGTCCTGTTGTCAAACCTCAGGCAGTTCCTATGGGGGTAACCACAGGTTCAATTCTCCAGGCGACTCTTTTCTCTGTATATATCAATGAATGTCGCTTTTGCTGCTGGTGATTCTCTGATCCACCTCTACGCAGATGACACCCATTTGTATACATCTGGCCCTTTCTTGGACACTGTGTTAAAAACTCAAATGAGCTTCAATGCCAACAAACAGCTCCTTCTGTGGCCTCCAACTGCTTTTAAATGCTAGTAAAACCAAATGCATCTCTTCAACGATTCGCTGCACGCACGCCGCCCGGCCCGACTAGCATCACTACTCTGGGACGGTTCTGACTTAAATATGTGGACAATTTTACAAAATACCTAGGTGTCTGGTTAGACTGTAAACTCCTCCTTCCAGACTCACATTAAGCATCCAATCCAAAATGAAATCTAGAATCGGCTTCGCTATTTCCGTAACAAAGCCACTCATGCTGCCAAACATACCCTCGTGTAAAACTGACTATCCTAGCTGATCCCTTGACTTTGGCAATGTCATTTACAAATAGCCTTCAACCTCTTTAATCTCAAGGAACTGGATTGCAGTTCTATCACATTGTGCCATCCGTTTGGTCACCAGAACGCGCCCGTCATATACTCCGGTTTGTGGCTGCACTTATGTGCTTGGGCAACGGTGGCCGAGCCTTGGTTAGCCCGTGGTTTCGGTAATGGTGCTGTGGCTCCCATGCTAAGTGAACTACTTCAGGTCGCGTCAGAGTGAGCTGAGATACCCACTGGCTACGTGCGCGAGGGTTATCCATTTTTACATAGCGCTAGTCGCTAAGAGCTCGGCCACTTATCGGCAGCTCCACGTTGTTCCATGCAGACTCGCAGCACGTAGAAGCAAGATGCTCGCAGCAACATACGGTGCAGCTGGTCCACCTGCACTGAGGCCTAAACACGGTTGCTAGTTGTGACCGCCTTATTCCGTTACTAAGGTGCGTCTGCTGCCAATGACAGGAAAGAATTGCATAAAGTAACTGAGCTGGAGAACTTTATATCTCCCCTCTCCCTAACTTTAAGCATCAGTATTCAGAGCAGCTTACGATCACTGTACCTGTAACACACCCATCTTGTAAATAATCACACCCAACTACCTCATCCCATAATTGTTATTTTAAATTTTTTGCTCATTGCACCCCAGTATCTCTACTTACACATCTATCACTCCAGTGTTTAATGCTAAAATTGGTAAATTATTTCGCCTCTACTGGCCTCTATTGCCCTTACCTCCCCTGATCTTATTACATTTGCACACAACCTGTATATATAACTTTTCTACTTTTGTGTTAATTGACTGTACGCTTGTTTTATCCATATGTAACTCTTATGTTGTTGTATGTGTCAACTGCTTTGCTTTATCGTGGCGCAGGTCGCAGTTGTAAATGAGAACTTGTTTCTCAAACTGGCCTATCTGGTTTAATAAAAAAACATAAAAAGAGTTCCTTCTGTCTTGTATTTGGACCTTCACCTGGGATCGTTTCTGTACCCCAAAATCAACACATGTCCCTGAAGAAGGATGAGCATGCATGTGTGTGTTGAGTTTTATCCAACTGCAGTATCAGGCACTGTGGTCTAAACAAGTTGGTCTATCAACACATAATCGGTTGACAACAGCTAACACACCATTTTACCAACAGGAAGGAAAGGGGAAGAAAATACCCAGTTTAATGATCATATGAAAACAGGGCCTCAGGCTAACACAGATTAACTTCCTCACCACCACAGTTCCTAGAACAGGAATGTGTGTAAGGGATTGAAGCCTGAGGCCAAGGGCTAAGATCATGAGACGTTTTGGAAATTGCTTACAGTATGACTTGTGGAGGCCTACATGGAATCTACTAGCAGGAAGGTATCCTACAATTGAATCTACTTAGCAGGAGTAACCTCTACATGAATTACTATCAGGAGTATCTACATGAATCTATAGCAGGAGTATCTACATGAAATCTACTAGCAGGAGTATCTACTATCAGGAAGTATCTACATGAATCTACTATCCAAGGAGTATCTACATGAATCTTACCTAGCAGGAGTAATCTACATGATCTACTAGCAGGAGTATCTACATGAATCTACTAGCAGGAGTAATCTACATGAATCTACTAGCAGGAGTATCTACATGAAAATTGCTACTATCAGGAGTATCTAACATGAATCTACTATCAGGAGTATCTACATGAATCTACTATCAGGAGTAATCTACATGAATCTATCTATCAGGAGTATCTACATGAAATCTACTAGGAGGAGTAATCTACATGAATCTACTAAGCAGGGAGTATCTACATGAATCTACTAGAGGAGTATCTACATGATATCTGCTATCAGGAGTAGTCTACATGAATCTACTATCAGGAAGTATCTACAGAATCTGCTATCAGGAGTATCTACATGATCTACTATCAGGAGTAATCTACTGAAATCTACTATCAGGAGTATCTACACGAACTGCTACAGGAGTTATCTACATGAATCCTACTATCAGGAGTATCTACATGAATCTGCTAACAGGATATCTACATGAATCTGCTATCAGGAGTATTAGCATGAATCTCTATCAAGGAGTATCTACAATGATCTGCTAGCAGGAGTATCTACATGAATCTGCTATCAGGAGTATCTAATGAATCTACTATCAAGGAAGTAATCTACATGAATCTCTATCAGGAGTATCTACATGATCTACTATCAGGAAGTATCTACAGAATCTGCTATCAGGAGTATCTACATGAATCTGCTATCAGGAGTATCTACATGAATCTTACTATCAGGAGTTCTTTACATGAATCTGCTATCAGGAGTATCTACATGATCTACTATCAGGAGTATCTACATGAATCTGCTGCAGGAGTAATCTACATGAATCTGCTAACCCCCCCCCCCCCCCACCCCCCCCCCCCCCCCCCCCCCCCCCCCCCCCCCCCCCCCCCAAGGAGTATCTACATTATCTACTATCAGGAGTATCTACATGAATCTGCTATCAGGAGTACTACATGACATCTACTTATCAGAGTTATTACATCAAATCTGCTAGCAGGAGTATCTACATGAATCTGCTAACGGAGTATCTACACCAGCAAAAAAAAGAAATGTCCCTTTCACTGTCCGACTGAGTTTTATTTTCAGCAAACTTGACATGTGTAAATTTTGTAATGAAGCATAACAAGATTCAACAACTGAGACATAAACTGAAACAATCCACAGACATGTGACTAACAGAGATTGGAATAATGTGTTCCCCTGAATCAAAGGGGGGGGGAGAAATCAAAAGTACAGTAGTATCTGAGGTGGCCACCAGCTGGCATTAAGTACTGCAGTGCATCTCCTCCTCGTGGACTGCACCAAGATTTTGGCCCAGTTCTTGCTGTAAGAGTTACCTCACTCTTCCACCAAGGCACCTGCAAGTTCCCAGACAATTTCGTCTGGGGGGAATTGGCCTTAGCCCTCACCCTCCGATCCAACAAGGTCCCAGACGTGCTCAATGGGATTGAGATCCGGGCTCTTCGCTGCCATGGCAGAACACTGACATTCCTGTCTTGAGAAATCGGCACAGAACGAGCAGTATGGCTGGTGGCATTGTCATGCTGAAGGGTATGTCAGGATGAGCCTGCCATGAGGGAGGAGAAATGTCTTCCTGTAACGCATAGGCGTTGAGATTGCCTGCAATACAACAAGCTCAGTCCGATGATGCTTGTGGACACACCGCCCCAGACCATGACGGACCCTCCATCCTCCAAATCGTCCCGCTTCCAGAGTACAGGCAATCGGTGACCTTAATTGTCCTACCGTTTTCTTGTAAGCTGTCAGTGTCTTAAACGACCGTTCCATCCAAGGTGCATGTTCATTAATTGTTTATGGTTCAATTGAACAAGCATGGGAAACAGTGTTTCAACCCCTTTACAATGAAGATTCTGTGAAGTTATTTGGATTTTTGACGAATATCTTTGTAAGACAGGGTCCTTTTTTTTTGCTGAGTTTACATTATTCTAGCTTGCAAGGATTATCTACTTTATACTTAGACCTACAAACTTTTACAAACCAATTTGCATTTATGAACAAAACTTCACACTAACATCCACTCAAGAAACCACCCTCTTTTACACTACTGCTACTCCTCTGTTCATCAATATATGCATAGTCAACTTTAACCATATCTACATGTACATATCTACCTTCAATCAGCTGACTAGCACCGTGTCTTGTATGTAGCCTCGCTACTTTATAGCCTGTCTTTTTTGCTGTTGTTTTATTTCTTTACTTACTATTGTTTTCACCTAACACTTTTTTCACTGTGGTTAGAGCCTGTAAGTTTTTAAGCATTTCACTGTTAAGGTCTACACCTGTTGTAATTCGGCGCACGTGACAAGTAAACTTTGATTTGATTTGAAAATCAAACTAAACCTTAGATCAAAAGATCCAGGTGGTGAGGAAGAGAAAGGCCAGTTTGAGTGAGACGACATTTACTCAGAGCGATACTCATGTTAGGAAAAAGACAAAATAACCATTAGGAGGGTGTGGGACACAAAAACAGTTTTCATTGGCATCAAAGAAACACACCCAAGGTGTTCTGTGTGGGAACCGCACCTCAAAATCCAAAAGCAAAACTATTTTCCACTCTGTAGTTGAATACAATGTATGGTTTGGTGCAAGTTGACAAGTCCCTTGTTTGCCTGAGAGGAGTTAGGTCAGGTACAGGAGCCATATGTAAAACTAAGAAATGTTCCTGCTGCCACATGTTATCTGACCCGAAGAAGAAGATTAGAGAATTCTATGAACAGTGGATGTGGATAATTTTGGCAGCAGTGGGAACATTACGTTTAGAGTGGACACAATTGTTTCGCGTATTTGAGTGTCGTAATACACGTCATTTCAGTGTTCTGGGGTTGATTGGTCACTCGATTTATAGCTGCAGTAGTTTATGTGTCGGGGGGCTAGGGTCAGTCTGTTTAATATCTGGAGTAATTCTCCTGTCTTATCTATCCGTGTGTCCTGTGTGAAATTTAAGTCTGCTCTCTCTAATTCTCTCCTTTCTTCTTTCTCTTCCTCTCTCTGAGGAACTGAGCCCCTAAGGACCATGCCTCAGGACTACTGGCCATGATGACTCTTGTTGTCCCGCAGTTCCCACCTGGCGTGCTGCTGCACCAACCCTGACCTGTTAAACCGGACGTGCTAACTGTCCCAGACCTGCTGTTTTCAACTCTCTAGAGACCGCAGGAGGGGTGGAGATACTTTTCAATGATCGGCTTTATGAAAAGCCAACTGACCATTTAAGCTCCTGGGTGCTGACTTGTTGCACCTCGACAACCTACTGTGATTATTATTATTTGACCATGCTGGTCATTTATGAACATTGAAACATCTTGGCCATGTTCTGTTATAATCTCCAACCCCACAGCCAGAAGAGACTGGGCCACCCTCATAGCCTGGTTCCTCTCAGGGTCTCTAGGTTCTGGCCTTTCTAGGGAGTTTTTTCCTAGCCACCGTGCTTCTACACCTGCCCAAATTGCTTGCTGTTTGGGGTTTTAGGCTGGGTTTTCTGTACAGCACTTTGATATATCAGCTGATGTAGAAGGGCTATATAAATGAATTTGATTTGATTGTTATGGATTATTCTCAATATCTGTTGATAGTGATTGACACCAGACTGGAGGTACAAGGATCTGAGGACACACTGATTATTCACTGTTGTATTGTATTGATGACATTATGTTGAACACTGTGTGATTCTGTAGCAGCTGACAAGTTACTGCTTTTGGTTTTACATCCTGCAAGACTCTCAGGCTTGGTGCTGTCTGATTAGGATATAGAAGGCCTGTCGAAAGAGACTGGTGTTTACGGAACACTTGGTGCGTCGATTAGGATATTAAGGCCTGTTTCCCAAAGAGACTGGTGTTTAGCGAACACTTGGTGCTGTCTGATTAGGATTATTAAGGGCCTGTCCCAAAGAGACTGGTGTTACAGAAACACTTGGTGCTGTCTGGATTAGGATATTAAGGGCTTGTCCCAAAGAGATGTGTTTAGAACACTTGTGCTGTCTGATTAGGATATTAAGGGCCTGTCAAAGAGACTGTGTTTACAGAACACTTGGTGCTGTTCTGAATTAGGATATTAAGGGGCCTGTCCCAAGAGACTGGTGTTTAGGACACTTTGGTGCTGTCTGATTAGGATATTAAGGGCCTGTCCCAAAAGACTGTGTTTCAGAACACTTGGTGCTGTCTGTTAGGATATTTAAGGGGCCTGTCCAAAGAAGCTGGTGTTTCAGAACACTTGGTGCTGTCTTGATTAGGATATTAGGGCAGTTAGACACTTCTCTGCTTTATATGTTGAATGCTGTCTCTTCTGTTGCAACTTGTAATAAAACAGATATCTAACCTGCTTTCTGTTTTGTTCACTGGAAATATTAATATTAATTATTAATAGAATAGCTATTTACTATCATAGATATTAGAGAAATAATGACAGGGATAATCTTGTTTTTCCTGGTCTGAGAGTCTGGTAGGTGCTTTTGGCAACTCAATTCGGGCTGTCGAGCATTTTATGAAGAGTGGCTTACGTCTGGCCCACTCTAGCATAAAGGCCTGATTGGTGGAGTGCTACAAGAGATGGGTTGTCCTTTTGCGAACGTTCTCCATGCTTGCACAGAGGAACTCTGGAGCTCTGTCATAGTGCCAATCGCGGTCTTGGTCATCTCCCTGACCAACGCCCATCTCCCTGACCAACGCCCATCTCCCTGACCAACGCCCTCAATCATGTCCCAATCAATTTGAATTTAACCACAGGTGGAACTCCAATCAAGTTGTAGAAACAGCTCAAGGATGATCAAGTGGAAACAGGATGCACCTGAGCTCAATTTTGTGGTCTCATAGCAAAGGGTTGAACACTTAAAAAAAAATAAAATGTTTTCACTTTACCTTTATGGGGTATTGAGGGATTTTCTATTTATTTAATTAGCTTTAGGAATAAGTGCTGAAACGTTAGCAAAATGTGGGAATAAGTCTAGGTGTCTGAATAACTTTCGCGAATGGCACTGTATTTAGAATATTTTGGTATTTCTGTACAGGCTTCCCTTCTTTCACTCTGTCATTTTAGGTTAGTATTTTTGGAGTAACTACAATGTTGTTGTAAAGATCGTCACAAAATGGCGCCGACAGAGAGGGCTGCCTCATTCTAGTCGCTTAGAAACTTTGCAGTATTATGTTTTTATGTATTAATTTCTTACACTGTTAGCCAGAAAGTGAGACAGCACTATACCAGTAATACGACTTTTTCCGAAGGCGGATCTTTGTCTGAACGCACCCAGGGCATTGGAGCTGATTCCGAGGCCGACCCAAAACAACCAGCCGTCAGAGAAGAGGTAGAACGGAGCGGTTCAGGTCCAGACTTCGAAGGTGCTCACAACATCATACCGCTTCTGAGTATATTACTCGCTAATGTCAGTCTCTAGATAGGCCAAGGCAGACGAAATTATGGCAAGGTTTTGCTATCCAGAGAGACATCAGGGAATTGTAACATACTCTGCTTCAACGAAACATGGCTCTCTCCGGATACATGCCTGTCGGAGTCGGTACAGCACCTGGATTCTTTGTAGCGTCACACGACAGGAATGAAACATCTCTCCGGGAAGAATAAGGGCGGGGTGTATGTTTCATGATTAAATTAACAACTCCCATGTGTAATTGTAACAAATACAGGAACTCAGGTTTACTTTCATTCACCTGAACTGAATTCCTCACAATCAAATGCTGACACGTATTATATCCCAAGAGAATTCTCCTCGGTTTTTGTCCAAAGCCGTGTACACCACCCTCAAGCCGATACCACAACGGCGCATCAAGGAACTTACGGGACTTCCATGCAAACTGGAACCATATATCTGAGGCTGCATTTATTGGTAGCTTGGGGATTTTATACAAAGCATTTGAGAAGCAAGGCAACCTAATTCCTATCAGCATATTGACTGTAGCACTCATCTGGCAAAAGACTGGATCACTGCTACTCCTAACTTCCAGCGATGCATAGCAAAGCCCTCCTCCTTTTGGCAAATCTGACCACGAACTCCATTTTTGCTCCTCCCTTCCTATAGGCAGAAAATCAAACAGGATGTACCGTGATTAAGAAGTATTCACGCTGGTCCTGACCAATCGGCAATCCACGCTTCAAGATTGTTTTTGATCACGGCGGACTGGGACATGTTTCGGGCTCAAGAGAATAATATCGACCTATACGCTGATTCTGTGACTGCAGTTTATAAAGGAAGTGTAATAAGAGTTTGTACCCACTGTGACTATTGGAAACGCTACCCTAACCAGAACCGTGGATAGAATGGCGCTTCACGCAAACTGAAAGTGCGAACCCACTTGCATTTACCCAATGGAAAGGTGACTGGGAGTATGGCCGAATATAACAAAACGTGTAGTTATTCCCTCCGCCAAGGCAATCAAACCAAAGCAAAATGTCATATAGAGACAAGTGGAGCCGCAATTCAACGGCTTCAGACACGAGAATAATGGTGGCAGGGTCTACAAGACAATCACGGACAAAAAAAGAAACCAGCCATCGACGTCTTGCATTGCACCTTCTTTGTCCGCTTTGAGGATAATACCAGTGCCAGGACGGGGCCCGCTTTCCAAGGACTGTGAGCTCTCCTTCTCCGTGGCCGACGTGGAGTTAAGACATTTAACGTTTAAACCTCGCAAGGCTGCCGGCCCAGAACGCATCCAAGCCCGCGTCCTCAGAGCATGAGCAGACCAGCTGGCTGGTGTGTTTACGGACATATTCAAATCTCTCCCTATCCCAGTCCTGTGTCCCCACATGCTTCAAGATGGCCATCATTGAGTTCCTGTTCCCAAGAAGGCAAAGGTAACTGACTAAATAACTAGTAAGCAAACTCACTTTCTGTCATCATTGAAGTGCGTTGAAGGCTAGTCAAGGATGATATCACTCCCCCTTACGGCACCCTAGACCCACTCCAATTGCTTACCGCCCCAGATAGGTCCACAGCGATCAATCGCAATCACAAACTTGCACACTGCACACTGCCCCCTACCATCTGGACAAGAGGAATACCTATGGTAAGAAATGTTGTTTTCTTTTGACTACAGCCTCAGCCTTCCACCATAGTACCTCCAAGCTCATCATTAAGCTTGAGGCCTTCTGTCTCGACCCCGCCTGTGCAATTGGGGTCCTGGACTTCCTGACGGGCCGCCCAGTTTGGTGAAAGGTAGGAAACAACATCTCCACTTTCGATGATCCTCAACACTGGGCCCCACAAGGGTGCGTGCTCAGCCCCTTCTGTACCCCTGTTTCACCCATGACTGCGTGGCCATGCACGCCTCCAACTCAATCATCAGTTTGCAGACGACACAACAGTAGTTGGGCTTGATTACCAACACGTCAAGAACAGCCTACAGGAAGGTGAGGCACTCGGAGTGTGGTTGTCAGGAAAACAACTCTCACTCTCAACGTCAACAAAAGAAAGGAGATGATCGTGGACTTCAAGGAAACAGCAGAGGGAGCCACGCCCCCTTCCATATCGACGGGACAGCAGTGGGAGAAGGTGGAAAGTTTTGAAGTTCCTCGGCGGTACACATCACGGACAAACTGAAAATGGTCCACACCACAAAGACAGTGGTGGGTGAAGAAGGCAACAACAGCGCCTTCTTCAACCACAGGAGGCTGAAGAAATGTGGCTTGTCATCTAAAACCTCACAAACTTTACAGATGCACAATTTGAGAGCTCCTGTCAGGCTGTATCACCGCCTGGTACGGGCAACTTGCACCACGCCAACCGCAGGGGTTTCTCCAGAGGGGTGGTGCATGTCTGCACCCAACGCATCACCGGGGGCAAACTACTTCCTCCAGGAACTAACAGCACCTGATGTCAAGGAAGGCCAAAAAGATAATCAGGAACAACCACCAGTGGAACACTGCTGTCACCCCGCTATCATCCAAGAAGGCGAGGTCCAGTAAAGGTGCATAAGCAGGACCAAGAGACTGAAAAACAGCTTCCTATCTCAAGGCCCATCAGACTGTTAAACAGCCGTCACTAACACAGAGAGGCTCCATAACCCTGGTAACAGTCAGGGTAATGAGACAGCAGAACAGGGGAAAGTCTACATAGATGAATATTCACCTGGGCTCCTAGCTAGCTGTGTTCAAGGGGTCACTGAGGAGTACAGTAGGCTAAGTGGAACATTTATCAGGTTACTGTTGATCATTGCCAGTAAATTAACATTGTGTACTTGGTGTTGTCAATGGGACAATACAGAGGGTCATTACCCCATAACCCTGGTAACAGTCAGGGTAATGAGACAGCAGAACAGGGGAAAGTCTACATAGATGAATATTCACCTGGGCTCCTAGCTAGCTGTGTTCAAGGGGTCACTGAGGAGTACAGTAGGCTAAGTGGAACATTTATCAGGTTACTGTTGATCATTGCCAGTAAATTAACATTGTGTACTTGGTGTTGTCAATGGGACAATACAGAGGGTCATTACCCCCTTGTTGTTGGATTAATACCGTCAGGGACGGATTTCCAGTCAGACACAGGTTAAGCCTAAAGTCTCTGACTAAAAAGCCATTTCAACTGAGATCATGTTTTTTTGTACAGAACTAGGCTTCATCTGTGTCTGGTGAAACGATCCCGATGTGTTTTTACAGCTGCTTGAACAAACRGGTATTACATCCTTATCAAAACGGTCACGCACAACTGATCCATGTCCATCCTGAAACAGGCCTCGTGTGCCGTGAGCAGATATGAGGACAGAAGAAAGGTGCGATTTGCATTGGAAATAGAGGAACATGATCATGTTGGTTTTGAACAGGCCACTTTGGCTGCGTTTACACAAGCAGTCCAATTCTGATATTTTGCCCAATTATTGGCAAAAGAGCTGATCAGGTTGGTCAAAATACCAATTAGTGAAAAAATATCAGAATTGGGCTGCCTGTGTAAACGCAGCCTCTGACTGTCTGTCTGTGCCTACAGTACGTACCTGGGTCCTGGGCTGCAGGGGGAGGCTCTGGAGAGCTGGCTGGCTGCTCGGGGGAAGTGGCTGCTGCAGGAGCATCGGCTGCAGGCTGGGTCTCACTCTGGGCCGGGGCCTCCGCTGCAGGGGCTGGGTCTGTGGTGTCTGCAGGAGCCTCGGCTTGGGCTGCAGCCGGAGCAGACTGGGCCTCCCCTCCTGTGGCTGCTACGGTCACTGTSTGATCTGGGATGGTCTCACTGTCCTCCGCAACCTTACTGTTCTCATTAGCCGCCCCTGGCAGTGGAACACAGAACATCAGCCACATGCTGGGAGCTCAAGGATTGGTCAATCAAGCAATCATGTTATCAATAAAATGTGATTTATATAGCCCTTTTAACAAGGGCAAAGTTWTTTTRTKTTTTTTACATTTATTTAACTAGTCAAGTCAGTTAAGGACAAATTCTTATTTTCAATGACGGCCTAGGAACAGWGGGTTCAGWGGCAGAACRACAGATTTGTACCKYGTCAGCTCGGGGATTTGAWCTYGCAACCTTTCGGTTACTAGTACAACGCTCTAACCACTAGGCTACCCTGCCGCCCCAAAGTGCTTTACAGTAATCTACATCAACTGAAATATTCAATGTTTGATGGACAGCTCAACGGTTACAATGGTAGACAATAACGGGCACTCCCCTCTACCTTACTGTGAGAAGTAGGCAATTATATAATTATATAGCAACCAGCAGTGTTAGAACAGAGTCATTGGGTCTGTATGGTGTCTGTAACGTGATGACTAGGACATGGCTTCAGGTCATGATTAAGTAGCCGTGAAACTGGCAAACAATGCTTCACCTCATAGCAACACCAAAACATCACAGCTCTTTCTCAGGCAACAGCCCAGCTAGTGTAACACGGTTGTGTTATGTTTCCACTTGACACTGCAGAAATATGTATTTCATGTTCATGTATTCCTATTGGTTGGTTGAATTTACATATCAATGAGGTGTTATGAAATTGGTCATGCTTGCAGATAGCGGGAGATCGCAAACTTAAATTCTAACCAGTCTGAAATTGACATGCAATTTCTTCTATTTAACCTTTATTTAAATTAGGCAAGTCAGTTAAGAACCATTTATATTTAAATGGCGGCCTACACCTGCCAAACCCGGACGACGCTGGGCCAATTGTGCGCCGCCCTATGGGACTCATCCCAGTTTAGGTCACCTAACAGTACATGCTTAACACCCCGGCCATCCTACAATCTAAGCTAGATGCCCTCAATCTCACACAAATTATCAAGGAACCTACCTGGTACAACCCTAAATCTGTAACCATGGGCACCCTCATAGATATCATCCTGACCAACTTGCCCTCTAAATACACCTCTGCTGTCTTCAACCAGGATCTCAGCGATCACTGCCTCATTGCCTGCGTCCGTAATGGGTCCGCGGTCAAACGACCACCCCTCATCACTGTCAAACGCTCCCTTAAACACTTCAGCGAGCAGGCCTTTCTAATCGACCTGGCCCRGGTATCCTGGAAGGATATTGACCTCATCCCGTCAGTAGAGGATGCCTGGTTGCTCTTTAAAAGTGCTTTCCTCACCATCATAAATAAGCATTCTCCRTTCAAAAAATGTAGAACTAAGAACAGATAWAGCCCTTGGTTCAYTCCAGAYCTGACTGCCCTYGACCAGCACAAAAACATCYTGTGGCGKACTGCAWTAGCATCGAATAGTCCCCGCGATATGCAACTKTTCAGGGAAGTCAGGAACCAATACACAGKCAGTTAGGAAAGYKAAGGCTTTTTCAAACAGAMATGTGCATCCTGTAGCACTAATTCCAATAGGTTTTGGGACACTAAAGTCCATGGAGAATAAGAGCACCTCCTCCCAGCTGCCCACYGCACTGAGGCTAGGAAACAATCACCACCGATAAATCTACGATGATAGATAATAGATCATTTCAATAAGCATTTTTCTACGGCTGGCCATGCTTTCCACCTGGCTACAGTTCTGCACCCCCCGCAGAAACTTGCCCAAGACTCCCCCGCTTCTCCTTCACCCAAATCCAGACAGCTGATGTTCTGAAAGAGCTGCTAAATCTGGATCCTTACAAATCAGCTGGGCTAAACAATCTGGACGCCTCTCTTTCCAAAATGATCAGCTGAAATTGTTGCAACCCTGTTACAAGCCAGTTCAACTCTCTTCGTATCGTCTGAGATCCCCAAAGATTGGAAAGCTGCCGCGGTCATCCCCCTCTTCAAAGCGCGAGACACTCTAGACCCAAACTGTTATAGACCTACAGTTGAATTCGGAAGTTTACATACACTTAGGTTGGAGTCATTAAAACTCATTTTCAACCACTCCAAAAAATGTCTTGTTAACAAACTATAGTTTTGACAAGTCGGTTAGGACATCTACTTTGTGCATGACACAAGTAATTTTTCTAACAACTGTTTACAAACAGATTATTTCACATATAATTCACTGTATCACAATTCCAGTGGGTCAGAAGTTTACATACACTAAGTTGACTGTGCCTTTAAACAGCTTGGAAAATTCCAGAAAATGATGTCATGGCTTTAGAAGCTTCTGATAGGCTAATTGACATCATTTGAGTCAATTGGAGGTGTACCTGTGGATTTATTTCAAGCCTACCTTCAAACTCAGTGCCTCTTTGCTTGACATCAGAAAATCAAAAGAAATCAGCAAAAAAAAATTGACCTCCACAAGTCTGGTTCATCCTTGGGAGCAATTTCCAAACGCATGAAGGTACCACGTTCATCTGTACAAACAATAGTACGCAAGTATAAACACCATGGGACCACGCAGCCATCATACCGCTCAGGAAGGAGACGTGTTCTGTCTCCTAGAGGTGAACGTACTTTGGTGCGAAAAGTGCAAATCAATCCCAGAACAACAGCAAAGGACCTTGTGAAGATGCTGGAGGAAACAGGTACAAAAGTATCTATATACACAGTAAAACGAGTCCTATATCAACATAACCTGAAAGGCCGCACAGCAAGGAAGAGGCCACTGCCCAAAACGCCATAAAAACAGACTACGGTTTGCAACTGCACATGGGGACAAAGATCGTACTTTTTGTTGAGAAATGTTCTCTGGTCTGATGAAAAAAAATAGAACTGTTTGGCCATAATGACCATCGTTATGTTTGGAGGAAAAAGGGGGAGGCTTGCAAGGCTTCCAAGTTAAACAATTTAAAGTCAACGCTACTAATACTAATTGAGTGTATGTAAACTTTGACCCACTGGAATGTGATGAAAGAATAAAAGCTGAAATATATAATTCTCTCTACTATTATTCTGACATTTCACATTTTAAATAAAGTGGTGATCCTAACTGACCTAAGACAGGGAATTTTTACTAGGATTAAATGTCAGTAATTGTGAAAAACTGAGTTTAAATGTATTTGGCTAAGGTGTATAGTACTTCCGACTTCAACTGTATATCCATCCTGCCCTGCCTTTGTAAAATCTTCGAAAGCCAAGTTAACAACAGATACCGACCATTTCGAATCCACCGTACCTTCTCCACTATGCAATCTGGTTCCCGAGCTGGTCATGGGTGCACCTCAGCCACGCTCAAGGTCCTAACAATATCATAACCTCCATCGATAAAAGACAGTACTGTGCAGCCGTCTTCATCGACCTGGCCAAGGCTTTTGACTCTGTCAATCACCGCATTCTTATGGCAGACTCAATAGCCTTGGTTTCTCAAATGACTGCATCGCCTGGTTCACCAACACTTCTCAGATAGAGTTCAGTGTGTCAATCGGAGGGCCTGTTGTCCAGAACCTCGGCAGTTCTATGGGGTCCACAGGGTTAATTCTCGGCCGACTCTTTTCTCTGTATATATCAATGAGTCGCTCTTTGCTGCTGGTGATTCTCTGATCCACCTCTACGCAGATGACACCATTCTGTATACATCTGGCCCTTCTTGGACACTGTGTTAACAAACTCAAATGAGCTTCAATGCCATACAACACTCCTTCTGTGGCCTCCAACTGCTTTTAAATGCTAGTAAAACCAAATGCATGCTCTTCAACCGATCGCTGCACGCACCCGCCCGCCCGACTAGCATCACTACTCTGGACGGTTCTGACTTAGAATATGTGGACAATACAAAATACCTAGGTGTCTGGTTAGACTGTAAACTCTCCTTCCAGACTCACATTAAGCATCTCAATCCAAAATGAAATCTAGAATCGCTTCCTATTTCGTAACAAAGCCACTCATGCTCCAAACATACCCTCGTAAAACTGACTATCCTACGATCCTTGACTTTGGCAATGTCATTTACAAATAGCCTTCAACACTCTACTCAGGAACTGGATGCAGTCTATCACAGTGCATCCGTTTGTACCAAAGCCATATACTCCGCCACTCTGCAACGTGGCCACCTGTAGCCCCTATCTTCTCATGCTAGCTTCGCCAAGCGTACACTACTCATTATCATCGCGTATCCAAAGCCGCATATCCACTCATCATCAATCCACCGTAAAGCGCTCCAGCAATATCACTGGTCCACCTCACTACCAACACTGCTTTGTGCCGCCTTTCCTTCAGGTCTCTGCTGCCAATGACAGGAAAGAATTGCATAAGTAACTGAAGCTGGAGACTTATATCTCCCTCTCTAACTTTAAGCATCAGCTATCAGAGCAGCTTACCGATCACTGTACCTGTACACAGCCCATCTGTAAATATCACACCCAACTACCTCATCCCCATATTGTTATTTTAAATTTTTTGCTCATTTGCACCCCAGTATCTCTACTTACACATCTATCACTCCAGTGTTAATGCTAAATTGTAAATTATTTCGCCTCTATGGCCTCTATTGCCTTACCTCCCTGATCTTATTACATTTGCACACACTGTATATATAACTTTTCTATTGTGTTATTGACTGTACGCTTGTTTATCCCATATGTAACTCTATGTTGTTGTATGTGTCAAACTGCTTTGCTTTATCGTGGCCAGGTCGCAGTTGTAAATGAGAACTTGTTCTCAACTGGCCTATCTGGTTAAATAAAAAAAATAAAAAAGTCCTTCTGTCTTGTATTTGGGACCTTCACCTGGGATCGTTTCTGTACCCAAATCAAACACATGTCCCTGAGAAGGATGAGGCATGCATGTGTGTGTTGAGTTTTATCCAAACTGCAGTATCAGCACTGTGTCTAAATCAAGTTGGTCTATCAACAACATATCGGTTGACACACAGCTAACACACCATTTTACCACAGGAAGAAAGGGGAAGAAAATACCCAGTTAATGATCATATGAAACACAGGCCTCAGGCTAACACAGATTAACTTCCTCACCCACCACAGGTTCCTAGAACAGGAATGTGTGTACAGGGATATGAAGCCTGGAGGCCAAGGCTAAGGGATATGAGACGTTTGGAAATTGCTTCAGTATGACTTGTGGAGGCCTACATGAATCTACTAGCAGAGTATCTACATGAATCTACTAGCAGGAGTATCTACATGAATTACTATCAGGAGTATCTACATGAATCTACTAGCAGGAGTATCTACATGAATCTACTAGCAGGAGTATCTACTATCAGGAGTATCTACATGAATCTACTATCAGGAGTATCTACATGAATCTTACTAGCAGGAGTAATCTACATGAATCTACTAGCAGGAGTATCTACATGAATCTACTAGCAGGAGTAATCTACAATGAATCTACTAGCAGGAGTATCTACATGAAATCTACTATCAGGAGTATCTACATGAATCTACTATCAGGAGTATCTACATGAATCTACTATCAGGAGTAATCTACATGAATCTACTATCAGGAGTATCTACATGAATCTACTAGCAGGAGTATCTACATGAATCTACTAGCAGGAGTATCTACATGAATCTACTAGCAGGAGTATCTACATGAATCTGCTATCAGGAGTATCTACATGAATCTACTATCAGGAGTATCTACATGAATCTGCTATCAGGAGTATCTACATGATCTACTATCAGGAGTATCTACTGAATCTACTATCAGGAGTATCTACAGAACTGCTACAGGAGTATCTACATGAATCTACTATCAGGAGTATCTACATGAATCTGCTAACAGGAGTATCTACATGAATCTGCTATCAGGAGTATCTACATGAATCTACTATCAGGAGTATCTACATGAATCTGCTAGCAGGAGTATCTACATGAATCTGCTATCAGGAGTATCTACATGAATCTACTATCAGGAGTATCTACATGAATCTGCTATCAGGAGTATCTACATGAATCTACTATCAGGAGTATCTACATGAATCTGCTATCAGGAGTATCTACATGAATCTGCTATCAGGAGTATCTACATGAATCTACTATCAGGAGTATCTACATGAATCTGCTATCAGGAGTATCTACATGAATCTACTATCAGGAGTATCTACATGAATCTGCTAGCAGGAGTATCTACATGAATCTGCTATACAGGAGTATCTACATTATCTACTATCAGGAGTATCTACATGAATCTGCTATCAGGAGTACTACATGACATCTACTATCAGGAGTATCTACATAATTGCTAGCAGGAGTATCTACATGAATCTGCTAACAGGAGTATCTACACTCAGCAAAAAAAGAAATGTCCTTTCACTGTCGACTGAGTTTATTTTCAGCAAACTTGACATGTGTAAATATTTGTATGAACATAACAAGATTCAACAACTGAGACATAAACTGAAACAAGTTCCACAGACATGTGACTAACAGAGATGGAATAATGTGTCCCTGAACAAAGGGGGGGGGAGAAATCAAAAGTAACAGTCAGTATCTGAGGTGGCCACCAGCTGCATTAAGTACTGCAGTGCATCTCCTCCTCGTGGACTGCACCAGATTTGCCCAGTTCTTGCTGTAAGATGTTACCCCACTCTTCCACCAAGGCACCTGCAAGTTCCCAGACATTTCTGTCTGGGGGGAATGGCCTTAGCCCTCACCCTCCGATCCAACAGGTCCCAGACGTGCTCAATGGGATTGAGATCCGGGCTCTTCGCTGGCCATGGCAGAACACTGACATTCCTGTCTTGCAGGAAATCAGGCACAGAACGAGCAGTATGGCTGGTGGCATTGTCATGCTGAGAGGGTCATGTCAGGATGAGCCTGCCATGAGGGAGGAGAATGTCTTCCCTGTAACGCATAGCGTTGAGATTGCCTGCAATGACAACAAGCTCAGTCCGATGATGCTGTGACACACCGCCCCAGACCATGACGGACCCTCCACCTCCAAATCGATCCCGCTCCAGAGTACAGGCATCGGTGACCTTAATTGTCTACCGTCTGTAAGCTGTCAGTGTCTTAACGACCGTTCCACAGGTGCATGTTCATTAATTGTTTATGGTTCATTGAACAAGCATGGGAAACAGTGTTTAACCCCTTTACAATGAAGATCTGTGAAGTTATTTGGATTTTTACGAATTATCTTTGTAAGACAGGGTCCTTTTTTTTTGCTGAGTTTACATTATTCTACTTGCAGGATTATCTACATTTATACTAGACCTACACAACTTTTACAAACCATTTGCATTTATGAACAAAACTTCACACTAACATCCCTCAGAAACCAACCCCTCTTTTACACTACTGCTACTCTCTGTTCATCATATATGCATAGTCACTTTAACCATATCTACATGTACATACTACCTCAATCAGCCTGACTAACCGGTGTCTGTATGTAGCCTCGCTACTTTTATAGCCTGTCTTTTTTGCTGTTGTTTTATTTCTTTACTTACCTATTGTTCACCTAACACCTTTTTTCACTGTTGGTTAGAGCCTGTAAGTAAGCATTTCACTGTAAGGTCTACACCTGTTGTATTCGGCGCACGTGACAAGTAAACTTTGATTTGATTTGAAATCAATACTCAAACCTTAGATCAAAAAATCCAGGTGGTGAGGAAGAGAAAGGCCAGTTTGAGTGAGACGACATTTACTCAGAGCGATACTATGTACGGAGACAATATAACCATTCAGGAGGGTGTGGGACCAAAACAGTTCCATTGGCATCAAAGAAACACACCCAAGGTGTTCTGTGTGGGAACGCACCTCAAAAATCCAAAAGCAAAACTATTTTTCACTCTGTAGTTGAATACACTGTTGGTTGGTGCAAGTTGACAATGTCCTTGTTCTGCCTGAGAGGAGTTAGGTCAGGTTACAGGAGCCATATGTAAAACTAAGGAAATGTCCCTGCTGCCACATGTTCATCTGACCCAGAGGAAGAGATTAGAGAATTTCTATGAACAGTGCATATGGATAATTTGCAGCAGTGGGAACATTACGTTTAGAGTGACACAATGTTTAGCGTATTTGGAGTGTCTGTAATACACGTCATTTCCAGTGTTCTGGGGTTGATGGTCACTAGATTTATAGCTGCAGTAGTTTATGTGTCGGGGGGCTAGGGTCAGTCTGTTATATCTGGAGTACTTCTCCTRTCTTATCTTATCCGGTGTCCTGTGTGAATTTAAGTATGCTCTCTCTAATTCTCTCTTTCTTTCTTTCTCTCTCKCTCTCWGAGGACCTGAGCCCTAGGACCATGCCTCAGGACTACCTGGCATGATGACTCCTTGTTGTCCCCAGTCCACCTGGCCGTGCTGCTGCACCAACCCTGACCTGTTCACCGACGTGCACCTGTCCCAGACCTGCTGTTTTCAACTCTCTAGAGACGCAGGAGCGGTAGAGATACTTTCAATGATCGGCTATGAAAGCCAACTGACATTTACTCCTGGGGTGCTGACTTGTTGCACCCTCGACAACTACTGTGATTATTATTATTTGACCATGCTGGTCATTTATGAACATTTGAACACTCTTGGCCATGTTCTGTTATAATCTCCACCGGCACAGCCAGAAGAGGACTGGCCACCCTCATAGCCTGGTTCCTCTCTAGTGTCTTCCTAGGTTCTGGCCTTTCTAGGGAGTTTTTCCTAGCCACCGTGCTTCTACACCTGCATTGCTTGCTGTTTGGGTTTAGGCTGGGTTTCTGTACAGCACTTTGATATCAGCTGATGTAAGAAGGGCTATATAAATGAATTTGATTTGATTGTTATGGATTATTCTCATATTCTGTTGATAGTGATTGACACCAGACTGGAGGTACAAGGACTGAGGACACACTGATTATTCACTTGTATGTACTAAGAACACTAAGTTTAAAGGCGCCACCGGTTGAAACGCAATGTGTTTGTGGTGGGAGTGAGTTTCATTCATGCGGTGGTTTTGAGGCGTAAGGTTGTTTTGTGGCGGACATTTATGGGATTTTTGTTACTTATTGGAGGTGCGGGTGTCGGATATACTTATCCAGCAGCGAGGCCGGTGTTGATGACATTATGTTGAACACTGTGATTCTGTAGCACTTACAAATTCACTGCCTTTTGTTTGACATCCTGCAGACTCTCAGCTGTTTTAGGTACTACACAGATCGTATCACAAAGATAGCTTTCACAGGTTCTGCTACTATTCTACTACCATCAAATTCATTTGGTAAACATATCAATGCCCCTATAATAGTCTCATATCGTTCACTAACAAATAAGTCGAGATGACATCTAGTGCTCTTCACCATGAACACAACTTGATGACTATGTGACTATGTAGTAATATCCGTCTCACTCCGAAAAGAACTATATCCTCTACGTATAAAAGTAGTATATCCTCTAGTAGTAAAGACTACAATATACCTCTACTTATAAAATACATTTATATATGTCTCAACTTAGCTAACATATTACAGTACTAGCTCTACTCTCCTATAAAAGTGGTATATCCTTCTACCTCTAGTAAAATCCAGTATACCTCCATGTAGAAAAATAAATTATAGTCCTCTAACGTTACAACAAATACATTTTTATATTCTCAGCTGTAGTAAAGGATAGTATAGTCCTCTACTTAGAAAGATACAGTACTATGTATTCTCTTACTTATAAAATACAGTATATTCTCGACGGAGTAATAATTGTAATCCATTCTACTGTAGTAAAATTGATAGTGTAAAGTCCTTCATACTAGTAGTAAAGATAGGTAAAGTCCCCTTACTGTAGTAAAGAATATTAAGACCTCACTAGTAAAAATACACCTAATTCTCTACTGTATAAATATGGTACTCAATAACCTACTAATAAGAAGATAGGGTAAATATGCCTCTACTTATAAAGGATATAGGGAGTAGAATCCTCTTACTCTAGTCAAGATAGGTGAGTACTCACCTCTTAATAGTAAAGATACAATTATCCTTACGGCTTAGTAAAAAACATATACTTAACTCTAGACAGTTCTATAATAAAGAATACCAGTAGTATCTCTAGCTAGTTACAAGATATTGTATAGTCCGTCACTTATAAGTAATAAGCAGTATATCCGACTAGGTAAAAGATAAATTAATCCTCTACTTAGATAAATACGTAGTTCTCTACCGTAGTAAGATAGTGTATACCTCTACTAAAATACCTAGATATTCTCGACTAGTTAAAATACAGTATCTTCTACTGTCAAAATTGTGTATAGTCCTCTACTGTAGTAAGATTAGTATCTATAAAGTCCCTGACTGTAGTAAAAAGTTTAGAGAAAATCCTCTACTGATAACTAATCATTATAGTCCTCATACTGTATAAATACAGTATCAGTTCTCTACTCTGTAGTACTAATAGCAACGGATTAGCTTCTCTACTGTAGTATAAGATAGTGTAAGTCCTCTACTGTATGAAGATACAAAAGTCCTACACTTAGTAAAATACAGGTACTATTTCTTGACTGTAGTAAATTTGTATAGTCCTCTACTGTTGTAAAATAATGCTTATATAGTCCATACATCTATAAAGATCAGTGTAAATCCTCCTACGTATGATCTAAAAAATATAGTTTAAACCTCCTACTTATCACACATACAGTATATTCTACTATCTTACAAGAAGTGTATATCCTCTATCTATAAAATGTAGTTATAGCGTCTACTTAGGCAGAAAATACAATCCTATTCCCTAACATGTATAAAGATACAGTATAGTCCATACTTAGTAAAATACAGTATAGTTCTCTACTGTATAAATATTTTATCCTCTACCTATTTAAAATATACAGAAGCTCTACGTATAACAATATGTAATCCTTCTACTGTAGAAAAGAACATGTGCTATATTCTCTATGTTAGAAAATACAAATATAGTCCATCTCTCATCTGTAGTAAAGATACAGTATAGTCTCTACTTATCAAAAATACATGCCCGATATAGATCCTCTACCGTATAAAGATAACGATATTATATCCTCTACTTAGTACAAGATAGTGTAATCCTCTACTATAAAATATATCTAATCCTCAGTTAGTACAGTAACCTCTATATGCTAACCCAAGACACAGCTAAAAATAGTATATTCTGCTAGCTGTTAGTACAAATACTGTATAGTCCTCCACTACTAAAATAGTTATATCCTCACTGTAGTAAATAATATAGTCCTCTACTGCTAGTAAAGAACATATATTCTCTATGTTAAATCAGTATAGCTCTTACTGGTAATTAAAGACACAGTATATCCTACTAGTAAAAATAGTAAGTCCCCTACTATGTAAAAAAAGTGACTATCACCTTACTTATAATACATATATCTCCACTATCATAAAATTGTATTCTATCCTCGACTGTATAAAATATGTAAATGAGTCCTCTACCGTATAAAGATCGCTGAATCCCACTATTAAAAGATACAAATATTAGTCCTCTACTTAGTAAATACAGTATAGTTCTCTACTTAGGTAAAATACAGTATAGTCCTACTGTTAAAGACACATATATGTCCCAATAACGTAGTAAACTACACTCTATACTCTTGCATTAAAAACTTACGATCTCGTCTATCTTATTAAACATAGTTATAGTTCTACTCGTATAAATACAGTATATCCGTAACCTAAGTAAAATACAAGGAAATTCGCTAACGTAACAAGAGATGAATTCTCTAACTGTAAAAGTATAATAGTGAGTCCCTCTCCTTAACACTTCAATACGGAAAAACCATCACAGTAGTAGTCCATCTTACCTAATAAATTCCAATTTATAAGTGCATTCTACGTATAATTGAACATATATCATCTTCACTGATAGTACTAAAGCTATAGATTATCCTCTACTGTATCATAAATATGTATATCCTCTACGTAGAAAATACAATAATCCTCTACTGTTATATATAAGAAACAGGATATTCTCTACTGTATAAATTGGATATCCCTCTACTGAGCAAATGATTTAAGTCCTCACTGTATAAAATAGTGCTACAGTCCTCTACCTGTATAAAATATATAGTCCCTCTACAGCAAAAGTTTCACAGACTATTCTCTCACTGTAGCCAACAATAGCCTATAAACTCACTTAGATAACTAGATAATTATGTCCTCTACTTTAGTAAAACTACAATATACTCTACTTATAAAGATACATAAGTCCCTACTTAGTAAAGATACGTATATTCCTACATTAACAAAATAGTATAGCCACTTAGTACAAGAACAGTATAGTTCTTACTGTATTAAAGTATTAGTTATACCCTACTGTAGAAAAGAAGTGCTATATCGCTTCTACGTATAAATAACAATATATCCTTTACTGGTAGTAAATATACATATAGTTCTCCACTAGAAACATACATTATGCCTCATACTTATAAAGATACAGTATATTCTCTACTTATAAAATGTATACTCCTCTACATGTAAAGATAGTGATACCTCACTTATAAAGATTCACATTATATTCTCTACTAGTAAAGATAGGCCAGTCTCTACTGTATAAACATAGTAACCCTCTAACCTAGAAAAAGGATATCCTCTACTTAGAAAATACACTTATCCGTCCTACCTTATTAAAAACAGATTATTCTCTACTTAGTAAAAACAGTATAGTTCTCTATCTAGCAAAAAACACAGTATAGTAACTTTCTATAAAATAGATTTAACCTCTCTAAATAAATAGAGTATCCTCATCTAACCTACAACACCTAATAATCTCTATAACTTATCAAGTACAATATATGTATATTCTCTACTGTATAAAAGATAGTATCCTCACTATATAAATGAAGTATTCTCTACTTAGTACAAACAAATTAGTCCTCTGACGAGTAACAATACAATAATCTCTCACTTAAAACATATACCTACTTATAAAAACCAGTATAAGTCCCATCGACTGAGTTAAAGATCAGCTAAGTGTCCTCTACCGTAGTACTTCATGATACACTATATCTTACTGTAAAGATAGTGACTTAATTCATCAACTTAGAAAATACACAGTATAATGCCTCACTGGTACATACGGTAATAATCCTAACTGTATAAAAATAGTAATATATCACTATCTCGTAGCTTACAATTTTGATATCCTAACTTAGTAAAATACACTATATCCTTACTTATAAAGACAACAGTCATACAACTTCAGGAAAATACAATAGCTCATCTACTTAGAAAAATATATATCCTCACCTATACTTCAAAATATTCTTATATCCTCTACTGTAGAAGTTACATTATACCTCTACTTAGAAAGAAGTATACTCCTACTTATAAATATTTATGTCCCACTAGTAAAATATGTATATCCTCTACTGATAAAATACAGTAATTCCTCACTGATTGAAGTTATATCACTCACTAGGAAAATACCAGTATATCGCTCTCACTTAGTTAAAATAGGATCCTCCTTAGTAAACTACTAGTATAGTCCCCTACTGTATTAAAAACAGTATATCTCTACGTTATAAAGTGTTATAGCCTCACTGTATAAAGATAGTTCAATCCTCTACGTATAAAAATAGTTAAAATCCCTCTACGATGTATAAAATATTATAGTCCTCACTTAAAAATACACTAAGTTCTCTACTGATAAAATAGTGTATATCCTCACTATAAAGAAGTGTATATCCGCTACTATAAAATACAATAACTCCTCTACTGATAAAAACAGATATTCCTACTGAAAAGATAGTGTATAGTCCTCTACTGTAGTAAAATTCAGTATGTCCTCTGATCTTCATCTACAAAATAACATTTATATCCTTCTACTAGTGAAACTATATTCTCTTACTTAGTAAATAGAAATAATCCCACGTAGTAAAGATACAGGAAAATCTCTACGTATAATAGATACAGTATATCTCCACTTTAGTAAGTTGTTATCCTCTACTGTATAGGAAATAGTATAACTCCTCTCTTAGAAATGATTAATATCCCTTTCTACTTAGTAAACAGTATATCTCACTATAAAAGGTTTTATCTCTTCACTTAGTAAGATAGTGATCCTCTACTAGAAAGAAGAAATCTCTACCTAGTTAAATAAGTTAAATCCTGCTATAGTAACAACATAGTATAGTCCCTACTTAGTAAAAACAATATCCTACTTATAAATACGTAATTCTCGACTTATAAATGACAAATAACCTCGACCTTAGATAAACTATTCATATTCCCCTGCCACTTATGAAAGAACATATTCCTCACGCTATTAAAATTACAGTAATTCTCTACGTATTAAAATGATACCTCACTTATAGACAATAAGTATTTCTCTACTTAAAACTAAACAGTAGAATTCTCTACTGAATATAAATTGTTATCCTCGTACTAAAAGATATATTAGTAAAGCTCCCCTACTTAGTAAAGATACTTAAATCTCTACTATATTAAATATTAATCCCTCTGATAAAATACAGTAATTCTCTACCTGTATTAAAATATGTATATCCTCCTACTAGTAAGATATATATCCTCTACCTTTAGTATAAGAACAAATTACCTCTACTTAGTAAAAAACAATAATTCTCTCACCTCCAATAAAAGTGTATAATCCTAACTTAGAAAACTCTATCCTTAAAGCCATCTACTTATAACAATATCTAAAAGCCTCCTACTGTAGTAATAATATTATATACCTCTACCTTAGACAAATAAACCCAGTATACTAATCATCTCTACTCTGCATAGTAAAATAGTGTAATCCTCACTGTAAAAATAGTTATATTTCCTCACTGTAGTAAAGAACAATATATCCTCTCTCTAATAAAAATACAGATATCCTCTACTTAGTTCAAATTCAGTATATTCTACTAGTAAAAATAGTGTATAGTCCTCCTATTATAAAAATACAAGTCTATTTCTCTACTTATAAAAGTTATATCCTGCTACGTAGAAAAAATAAATTCCTCTACTGATAAAATAACAATATACCCACTTAGTAAAACACAGATATTCTCTTACTAGTAGAAAAACGATATTCTTCTGTATAAAGATATGTACTGCCTCTACTTAGTAAAATTCATAATCCTCTACTTATAAAGAACATTAATTCTCTACTGTAGTAAACGTACAGTAAGTTCCTACTAAAAAATATGTATATCCTCTACTGTAGTAAAAATACCCAGTATATTCTCTACTAGAAAATATGTATAGTCCTCACTATATAAAATAGTAACTCTACTGTATAAATACATATAGTATCTACTGATAAAGATATGTATAGTCTCTACTTATAAAAAGGCATATCCTCCTACTGCAAGAAATACAGTATAGTGCCTCTACTGTAGAACATAACAAATAGCCATCCCTACATTAGATAAAGATACTAATTATTTCTACTTGAGTTAAAAACACAGACTATCAGTTCTCACAGTATAAAATCTCATTTATGCCTCCACGTATACAGATTCAGTGACAATCCCTCTATCGTTACATATATACACTATAAGCCTCTACATAGAAAACAGTATATTGTATAGTTCCTACTGATAAAAGCATATTGTTAGCCCACTTAAAATAACAGTATAGTCCTTACCTATATAAAGATTCTATATTCCTCTACTATAAAAAACAGTAAGTTCCTACTGTATAACAAACGTGCTATATCCTCTCACCGTTAAAAACTACAACTTCTTCTACGGTGAGTAAACAATAGTCTACTACTAACCTTCTACTGTAGAAAAGATCATTGAGATTCTTACTGTAAGTAAAATATATTATCCTCTAACTGTAGTAAAAACGTATATCTCTATCTTTATAAAGATCAGTTTATATCCTCTACTAAATAATTATACCCAAATCCTCTACTTTAATAAACAACAGCTATATCTCTACCTTCTATATTAAGATATGATATACCTCTACGTATAAATACGTACAGTATATTCATCTCACATATAGATAAAGATCTATTATAATCCGCTACTTAGTCAAACATATAGTCTCACTTTAAAGTAGTATAATCCGCACTTGAACATACAGTAATTCCTCTACTGTACTAACAAAGATATCCTCTACTTAGTAAAGACCACATTTCCACTAGTAAATATATATAACCCTACTGTAAAAGATCAGAATTCTCTACGTATAAAAGTGAATCCTCACTGAACTCTCTCTATCCCCCCTCCATTTTTTAAAAACTACAGTTAACATACTACTACTCATTACACATAAAACCTAACCGGTATCCTCGACTAAGACGACTAAATAACTAACCTTACACGTTAACGAACCATTACTTCTCTTATACACATGTAACCACCAACACACACATGAACTACATAGAATAACTCCCCAACTAGGTATTCTACTACATAGGACACAACTACTATCTCGTAGCTTACAGTATAAAACCTTTATACAGACACTATGTACTAACAACCATATCTTAGAATAAGATGCAATCCGTTACTTGACTAGTAAGAACTATACCGTTCATCTTTACTATCAGTTAGAGACCTATTAGCACCTTTCACTCTCTGCTACTCACGAGCGCGATAGAATCTATACATATCTTCACTACGCTAGAACACACTTAAATGCTATCTTACTACAGTAGACCCACTACTATTAGAATAACAATCACTATCTTACTTACAGTAGGAACAACGTATCTTTCTACATAGAGCTATATATCGATCTACACATAGAAACTATACATCTACACAAGCTAATACTATACACTACACGCCATAAAGAAACTTACTGTCTTACAACAAGATAGAACTAAACACATCTTACAACTAAAACCTAATACACTACATAGAGACATATAACCTACTATATACAACCTAACTTATGACTACATGAGTACATCATCGACACCCTTCAGAAAACTATACATCGACTACAGTAAGAACTATAATGTCTTATACGTAAGACCATACAATCTTATACATAAGACAACACTATCCTCACCTCTCTACAGAAGACCCTTACTATCTTTTACTACATAGATAAACCATACTATATCTACTACAGTCTGAACATATGTACGTACTACATTAGAGACTAACACACTTTACACAGAGAGACTAATATCACTATCTTTTACTACTATAAAACTATTACCACTATCACACCATAAGAACTATATGATCTTACTACATAGAACAACACTTGATCTTTCATACATATAGAGGTACCACTATCTTTAACTACAGTAGAGTATACTAAATCTGTCTATCTACACATAAGACTTATACCACTATCTTTACACATAGAAACGTATACCTGATCTGACTACATAGGACGATAATGTATCTACTACTAGACATACTGAAATCTTTACTACAGTAGAACTATTACACTATACTTTACTACAGAAGAAACATACTTATCTTTTTACTACAGTAGGAAACATACCGTATCTTACTACAGTATACAATATCTCTACTACAGTAAACAACCACATCTTTCAGCATAGAACTATACCTATCTTTACTACAGTAGAAACTTATACTGTATCTGTACTACATAAGACTACACACATCTTACTACAGTAAACTATACGTTATCTTTACTACACGGTGCCTATACTGTCAATCTTACACAGTAAACTATTATGATCTTTACTACATAAGACTATACACAATCTACTACATAGAACATCACACTATCTTACTACCAGTAAGAATCTATACTGTACTTTTACACATAGAGACTAACACTACTTTACACCAGTAAAACTAATTAACAACAATAACATATACAACAGTAAACTTACACTATCTTACTCACAGTAGAACATTACACGAAGCTTACACAGTAAAACTATACTGTATCTTCACTACAGTAGAGACTATATGACTTTACACACATTAGACTATCACACTATCTTTTACGACAGTAGATCACTAACACTAGCTTTACTACAGTAAACTATACTGTATCATCCTTACCTCTACCATAAGACATACACTACTTACCTACATTAATTACACATCTAACTCAAAATAGATACCTCACTTACTAATCCCTTACTACAAAGCTCTAGAGGCAACTATACACACCTTACTACACGGAGAACTATACTACTTTTACTACTCAGTAGAAAATATCACTATTACTACATAAGACTAACACTTACTTCACACATAGAACTATACTGTATCTTACTACAGAGTACCTATAATATCTATTACTACAAGATACACAGGGTATACAATACTTTCACAACTTGTATAACTAAACACTCTCCTACTACATAGCAAACTATCATACTCTCTCCTCTAACCACCATAAACGTTCATCTCATCTATCTTACATACAGTACAACATAATTGATCTTACTATATTACAGCACTGCTAACTACTCTTTTACTTCACACAAGACCTTACACTACTTTACCACAGTAGACTTCCACTAGTCTATTACTAACACTCCAGAAAACCTCAAACCTTTAGACAGGTAAACAGAACCAACATACTTTCTACAGTAACTCATCACACGAGTCTGGCGTAATCACTAAACACCTACAACTATCGTTTCGTACTAACAGTAAATAGCTACTTACCCACACACCTCCTTCCATAAAACAGGATCAGACAACGACAACCAAGCAATTAAATACTTATCCACTAACGATTAATAGACCAATACCCCAATCCTGACTACATTCATGCAAACTACTTATATACCGATCTTTACTAGCATAGACAAAGACATTCATTATATACAGAGCGGCGTACTTCTGCTTATACAACAAATCGTAGAAGTGTTACTATACCTGAATCCACTACAGTAGAACTATACCTATCTTTACTATCGATCTACAGAACCCACAACCAATATACACCTTATAGACTACAATACTCTATATTACATATTGTTATCAACCCACTACGAGTTAAAGTCACTCATACGAAGCGATTTAGTCATTACTACAAGCTAGAAAACTATTACATATCGTAGCTTACTACCTATAGCACCTATAGTTATCTTTAACTTACAGTAGAAAACACACACATTACACCCATCCTATCTCCCCAGTTAGAACTTCCCTCACACCTCTCTACTATCAGAGAGCGACTTTACACTATCTTACTATCAGTAAAGACCTATACCCACAAACCTACTACAGTTAGACTAATCTTATTACTGATCTTACTCACAGTTAAAAACTGTATCACACTACAGTAAGACTAACAACTATTCCTTACTACCTATCTAAAGCACGTACTGTATCTTCTTACCAGAAGACATACACACATTACATACCATAGAGACTTATTACATCTTACACAGGATATAGACTGATACACATCACCGACATAGCAGATCTACACTTACTTCACTTACCATAGAAACTATACCACTATCTGCATCTCTTCTAAAGGACTTAAATATGCCCCTAGTTTCCGCAATACTTGGGAACCTGATGAGACTCTCTCGGTCATGCCGCGCCATCTTCCTTTTCCACTTTGCTTCTACTGGTTGTTCTTTGTAGCAACAGCTCCTTCTATCTACTTTTTCTTTCGTTTGTTACAGGTGATGCTGCTGGTCTCCGGGCTGGCCCTTATATAAATCCTAATAATCATACTAGGTCTACGCAATCGTTCTTTCTAGTTCCTCCCTGTTTTTTTTACTACAGTAAGGACTTACTGAATCTTACTACAGTAAGGACTATACACATCGTTATTCCTTTTACTACAGTAGAGAACTAACACACTTACTAGCTAGTAAGATTTACCTATAACTGTATCTTCAACCACAGTAGATGATATATATTTACTACAGGAAGTTACTATACATCTTCTACTACAGTCAGAGACAACAACGAATCTTTATCTACATAAAACATACACTATCTTACTACAGGTTAAAACTAACGTTGCTTTACTACTAAGAACTTATACTTTATCTTACATACAGTTACGAGAACTATTACACTATCTGACCGGACAGTAGAGGACTATACGTATCTGACTTACAGTTTAGGGA